>NW_008671586.1:1107-1345 GCF_000695815.1 Acanthisitta chloris | reverse complement strand
GGAGGAATAGGGGGATTTGGATGGAAGGAACTGAGGGAATTTGGGGTGGAATGATGAGAATTTGGGCAGAGCTCAGGGGATTTGGGCCAATTTCAGTGGGTTTTGGGTAGAATTCAGGTGATTTGGGTGGAGTTAAGGGGGTTTGGTGTAAATTAGGGGAATGTGAAGTTGGCTAGAATGAATGGAACTGGGGGGAATTCAGGGATTTATGGTGGAATTAGGAGTTTAAGGAGAACTT
>NW_008671586.1:0-1051 GCF_000695815.1 Acanthisitta chloris | reverse complement strand
GTTTTCCAAGCAATTTCCCTTTTCCTGCCAGGCAGACGTGATGGCATCAATGTCCTGTTTTCTGTCTATCATTTAGACTGAAAGATCCAATGAGGTAATGCCTCCGAAGCTTTGAAAACTGACCTCTGCGTTTTCTGCATCTTCATTCTCCCTCAAGTAACACCTCAACCTATAAATACTCCTGGAACATACTGGGGACTAAACACTGGCAAAAGGGAGTTGGACCTGTAAGAACTGTGTCATTAGAAAACTCCAAGCAGGTACCCAAAGGCCTCATTAAATAGTTCTGGTCTTTGGGTCCCTTGGTTGGGTCCCAACTCACTCAATGACCTTCTGTGCATGGAAGTTGGTGAAGAGAGGAGACACCACTCAATTCTTGGCACTCAGAAACCCTTTGTATGAAACAGACCTCCGAGTTTCTAGTACTGAAACCATACATTTTGGGTTGGAGTGCCAATCTCTGCATTGAGACAGTGTCAGGCACCAGGAAATGTTGCTTGAGATCAGAGAAGCAGCTGGGCTAGGACAGAGAGTGTTGGTTTCTCAGGGACAGGCTGTATAGATGCCTCATCAGGGTGAGACATAAACTGATATGGATGTTCATTCCCCAAGTCAAAGGAAGGTCTGGAGAGATCATAATATCAGTGTCACGGAGAACTATGACTCCAGTTCAAATCAGCTCGAACTGGCTGTTCCAACCAGGGTGTTATGTGGTAAGAGATTCCCCATCTTTATCTGAACCCACAAGGGGGGAGGGGCAGAGGGACTGCGGGGGATGTCCAGTCAAGGTAAATCAAACATATGGCGTGAATGTTAACAACTGGAATCTGGTCTCTGAAATCATTTGACCTGGAAAAGGAAGGAATGGGATTACTGAATTTTGTGGCCATTTCTGGTACACCTTCAGGAGCCTCTTCCTGAAATCTCGAAAGAAAATGGCATTGACCTCAAACCTGGTTTGCACCCTAACAGCAGCAAAGACAGGCCCTTCTACTTTTGGCAGTCATTGTTACCCCTTTCTCTCCCTATTCTGATGGAAATATGGAGAAAT
>NW_008671585.1:0-281 GCF_000695815.1 Acanthisitta chloris | reverse complement strand
GGAGTGACCAGTGACACCAGTGACCAGTGAGTGAAAAGTGACACCAGAGACCAGTGACACCAGTGACACCAGTGACCAGGGAGTGACCAGGGAGTGACCAGTGACCACCAGTGACACCAGCGGCCAGTGACCAGTGACCACCAGTGACACCAGTGACCAGTGACATCAGTGACCACAAGTGACACCAGTGACCAGTCAGTGACCAGTGCCACCAGTGATGAGTGACCACGAGTGACACCAGTGACAAGTGAGTGACCAGTGCCACCAGTGACCACCAGTGA
>NW_008671584.1:2906-3412 GCF_000695815.1 Acanthisitta chloris | reverse complement strand
CCGGGAGTGTCCCCCAGGACTGTAATTTCTCGGAGGTGTTTCCCAGAATGCTCCCAGCAAGACTGGATCCCAGGATTGTCTCCCAGGAGTCTTATTTCTGGGGGTGTCCCCGGCAGGATTTGGCCCCGGGATTGTCCCCCAGGACCCTCATTTCTGGGTATTTTCCCCAGGATGTCCCCAGCAAGATTGGATCCCAGGATTGTCTCCCAGGAGTCTTACTTCTGGGGGTTGTTCCCCAGGGTATCCCCAGCAGGATTGGGCCCCGGGATTGTCTCCCAGGACTGTCATTTCTCAAGGGTGTTTCCCAGGGTGTCCCCAGCTGGATTGGGCCCTGGGATTGTCCCCCAGGACCCTCATCCCGGGAGGGGGTCGGGGGTGTCCCCCGGGCTGTCCCCGGCAGGATTGGGCCCCGGGATTGTCCCCCAGGAGTCTCATCCCCGGGGGGACCAGGAGGTGTTCCCCAGGATTGTCACCCCAGGATTGTCATTTCTCGGGGCTGTTCCCCA
>NW_008671584.1:0-2246 GCF_000695815.1 Acanthisitta chloris | reverse complement strand
TCTGGGGGGTGTTCCCCAGGGTCTCCCTGGCAGGATTGGGCCCTGGGACTGTCCCCCAGAGTGTCCCCAGCAGGATTCATCCCCAAGGATTGTAATCCTAGAGTGGTTCAGTGCTGGGCACCCCGTTTGTGGGGGTCCTGGGAGTATTTGGGGCTCAGCAGGACTAGGAGGGTCATGGGACTGGGTACCTATGGCAGGACTGGGCCCTGGGATTGTCCCCCAGGACTTTCATCCCAGGGAGGATCAGGGGGTGTCCCTGCGGTTGTTCTCCAGGACCCTCATCCTGGGGGGATCAGTGCTGAGCACCCCCTTTGGGGGGTCCTGGGGAGATGGGCTCAGCAGGGCTGGAGGGTGACAAGAGGTGTCCCCAGCAGGATTTGTCCCTGGGTTTGCCTCCCAGGACCCTCATCCAGCCCCTCCCCTCATGGGGAAGCTCTGCCCTGGCTCCCCAACACCCTGTTTGCCATTCCCGCTGGGATACACCCCCATCCTGCTCTCCCGGAGCAGAGGCTCTCCTGGAGCCTCTGCCCCATTCCCGAGGGGCTGGGGGGGTTGAGATCCTCCCCGAGGGGGGTGGCAGTGCACGGTCTGATCCTCGATGTCCCCAAGGGATGGGGAGAGGACCTGTCCCTGCTCCCTGTCCCATGGGCTGTGGGAGAAGGGCAGAGGAGCTGGGACAGGGGGAGAAGGCAGCAGCCCCTGGGGGGTCCTGCTGACCAAATTGGGGGACACACATTCTTCATCCATTCCACAACACCCACTGATGTCTCCCAGCTGCTTTTTCCCTCCGGAAGAGATTCCAAAAACAGAGCAGAGCACAGCCAAGGGCTTCAACTCTACCTTTATTGCCTGGGGGTTCCGGGGGGGGTCCTGGCAGCGCTGGGGACACACAGAGCAGTGCTGGTGACCCCACAGGGGTGTCAGAGGGGCTGTGGTGGTGCTGAGCAGCACCCACTACTCTCTGCGGGAAGAAGGAGGGAGAGATGAGCCTGGAATAGCCCCCCCAGCCCCAGGGGGCCTTGGGGGGCTCAGACTCACATGGCGTTTTGCTTGTAGTGCCTCAGGGCTTGCTCAGCCACGAGCTCCATGAAGCGAGGGTCGTCCCATGGGATGTCCCCTGGGATGGTGAGGGACAGAGGCTCCGAGTCGAAGAGCTGCACTGTCACCTGCGTGTCAGCAGGGGCCGAGGGGTCCGAGGGGTTGGGAGCCTTGGAGAGCACCTGGAATCGTGGGATACAGAGAATCATCCAGGCTGGAAGAGACCTTTAGGATCAGCCAGTCCGACCTTCCACCACTGCAAACCCCAAAACACTGAAACACATCACTTAGTGCCTCGTCCACACGTCGGGGACGGCAATTCCAGCCCTTCCCTGGGAACACATTCCAGAGGCTGGGAGCAGCGTGGGGACAGCAGGGAGAGCCCTCACACTGGCCCCTCACCCTTTAGGACCACCCAGCCCAATCCTCCACCACTGCTACCCTCAAACCACCAAAACACATCACTTAGTGCCTCATCAACGCCTCAGTCCCCTGCCCCTCCCCTGGGGATAGCGATTCCCGCACCTCCCTGGGAACACATACCATAGGCTGGGAGCAGCGTGGGGACAGCAAGGATATCCCTCACACTGGCTCCTCATCCTTTAGGATCATCTATCTCAATCCTCCATCACTGCAACCCCCAAAACACATCACTTAGTGTGGCTTCAACCCTCTTGGGGATGGTGATTCCCCGCACCTCCCTGGGAACACATTCCAGAGACTGGGAGCACTGTGGGGACAGCAGGGAGAGCCAGGCTAGCCCCCGTGCTGGCCCCTCAACCTTTAGGGTAATCCATCCCAATTCTCCACCACTGCCACCCCCAAACCACATCACTCAAGTGCCTCCTCGACACTGCAACCCCTCTGGGGATGGAGATTCCAGCGCCTCCCTGGGAACACATTCCAACGCCTGGGAGCAGCGTGGGGACAGCGAGGAGAGCCAGGCTAGCCCCCGTGCTGGCCCCTCACCCTGGCGTGCAGCCTGGCATGCAGCACTTACGCCAAGAGGCTGCAGGGCAGCCACACAAAGGGCTCTTTCTCCCCCTGACCCAGTTTCGGTAGCCACCAGCCCTGCCTGGGGGGACAGCGAGGGGGGCTGAGCCCTCCCCGCAGGGTGGCAGCCCCAGGGCTCACCGTGGTGACCTGCAGGAAGCCGTCAGAGCCCTGGGTGCTGTTGGCCAGGCGTGTGACCCAGCCGAACTGGCGGT
>NW_008671583.1:894-11327 GCF_000695815.1 Acanthisitta chloris | reverse complement strand
TTTATTATAATTCTTTATATATTGCAATAAATATATTGTCTATAACATAGGTAAGAGATGATATAATAATTAGTATATTATTGACATTATGATCTAATGTAATGAAATTCTCTCTCCTGAGTAGATCATAGGTGAAGTGTAATGGCAGTGTGGAATATTCCCTTGAGCTACTTCATACTAACTGCCAATCTTACCAAGGAGATTGTATCATACAGAGAGGATTGTTTGGGAATCTTTTCTGCAAAATAAATAACACCACTGAGAAATCATTCCAACAATGGCAAGTCTTTTAAGAAAAACAAGAATCCTGTGGAAAATTCTGGATATTTTGCATGTTTCCAAAAGTATAGTTTTAAATGCTGAAATTTTACACATTGTAAATCTGTTTCTAGGTTGAAAGTTAGTGTTTCAGGAAAGTTTGGCACTACCAGGCACAAGGACTGTTGTTACACTGGAACACTCAGGCTCAACACTTCAATCTGCCTTGGGGACTCAAACCCTCACTTCAATAAAGTTAAATTATTGTACAATAAATAGAGATAAAAAAATGAGCATGTTTAATGCAGAGCTGCAGGAGTAGCTCTCTGTTGTCTATCAAGACAACCAAGATTAATTGAACAATACTCTAAAAATAAGCTCCCTGGATCCATTGTTTGGATTTCAATAAACACAGAAGCTGGGAGAGGTGTTGAGATGTTCAGCATCAGTGTCAGGCAGGTCTGAATTCCTGGGTCATTCTCCACATGGATTTTTTGTGTTCTCTAAGCATCATAGCACTTAGGACAGGATTCAGAGTGGCCAACTTCACCTGCCAGAGCATGTGACTTCCTACCTGGAAAAAAAGCCAGAGCTGCACACACTGTGTGAGATGAGTTTCACCCTCAGGGCATTAAGCTGATTTGCTGGTTCCTCTGTGTAGGTTTAAATGCTGAATCTTAAAAGCATTAAGTTGAGCGAGGACCAAGTGTGTGCAGTGTGCTGGGGTAGAGAAAGCACTCAAGAAAATTCAAGCAAAAAGTTGCATGTGTCATATCCACGTGAGATACAGATATATCTTGTGTAATTGATGTTATAAGTAGAAAGGAATAAAGACTTTTTTTTTTCCTCTCTTGCTAAACTGTAATTTCTAAAAGCTAAGTCAGTGTAGCCTTTGTAATTGGTTGTGGGGCTTCCAGAAAAAATTCAGGCAAACACAATAGTACCAAATTGACAGGAGTTTTTAATCTTCTCTCTAGTAATTAACAAGTATTTCAGTTGGGCACAGGTAGAGATTAGCACAAATCATGTGTGAGTGACACCTCTGAGGTGATGGATTGCACTGGATTGTCTGATAGCTTTTGGTTATTAGCAGTTTAGTAAGTAATAGTTAGCTGCTGGGTCCTGAGTGAGTTCCACTCTGTTTTCCCAGTGCTTCCAGTTCAGTGTGGTCTTCAGCTGCTGCCCATAATGTGGGTGCCCCTCTGCCAAGCACCTGGGAGTCCTGTTTACCTTCTTGTTGCAAGTCTAGGTGTTATCTAAGCAAGCTCTGTGAAACACCAATAGAGAAAGGGCAGAGTGACTGTCAGGTTAGGGCTTGGCTGCAAAAAGCCTCTTAGGAAGTTACACTGAGAAATATGATTTAAAGTGGGCTGGCAAGAACCACATGAGACTCTAGTGGACTCTTACTCAAATTTAGAACAGTGTTCATTCCGTTGTGTTTACATCCTAAATCGCTTTCACATTAGTCAGATATTCTCTTGCAGTGGAGTTGGGACCATTTAAGAAATGACCTATTCCCAGCTGGCAGTTGCCAGCCATGGAGCCATTCCAAGTTGTTTCAGGTCCAAGTGCAAACCTTTTCTGCCCCATCTTCATGGCTGATTTTTCCAGTGATGGTGCAGTCCAGGAACCTGCAGGAACAGGGCACAGTGATTTCCTAATTTTTCTACATTTGATTTTTTGACAGGCCCCAAAGAACTGCCTTGCATACCCTTCCCTCCCTCTCTTGGCCCCTTTGCCCTGTTGCTGAATTGCAAAGTTTAACAGCACAAGGACTTCCAGTGGGAAGTGAAACAACTTCCCTTAAGCTGCTGTGGAGGTGATTAACGCTGACCTGTTTCATTTCCCTCTGGAACAGGCCAGTGGAAGCAGTTGCATCGAATTGGTCACTGTGCTTCAGCTGCAGGAGTGAGTGATTCCTTCCCCTGCTTGAATTACACCCCAAGAAATCTCTAGCCAGGGGAAGGCTTCTGTCCTTAGCAGCTGTGTCTGCACAGAGGTTTGTAGCACTGTTCAATTAACACACTGCATCAGTTTATTCTGATTAAGTTCCACGTCTGGAAGTGTGAAAAGCAAAGCCCTTAATGACATGGCTGCTCAATTCAGTGTCAGTTTTCTGTGCTTAGGTCATTGATGTGGTTGCACTTGCACTCATCAGGAGCATTCAGCCACAAGGACCAAGTTAGAATACATTTTTTTTGTGCTTTCCAAAGCAGAGGAGAATTTTACACTTCTTTGACTGTCACTCAGCTGTGTGTTACAGCTTTCTGGTGACACCAGCTAGAACTAATTTAAATCTTATCAGGCCTGCCAGAGGATGAGTATTTTGACACAGGAGTTCCAAGGAGCCTGAAAGAATTAAGTTCTTTTTAAAGACCTGTTTTCTACTTATGTACACCTGTTTGCTTTGAGAATATTTTAAGTGCCTCAATTTATTTATCAAATGCATAGCATTGCCAAATTAAGCTTTGCTCAAAACAATCTCTGTAAGAGTATCTCAGTCTATTAGAAATTTGATAATTTTAGGGGAGAGAGAGCAGTTAAAGATGAGCCAAAGTGAAGAAGCTGGAGTATTAAAACTTGTCATAGCTGGAGTGTCAGTGTATCTGATCTCTCCTATAGTGGAGGGTAGCAGAGTTGGGGCAGGAGCTTAAGAGAAGCATAAACCAAAACTGCCATTAAACTTCCTCTGGTAGTTTTTCACTATTTACCTTCATGTTTATTATTTCATATGACTTCACCCTGCCATTCCTCAGAGAATATTATTAAATATAATGAATTCAGTTAGTTACAGGCCCCATATCCAGGCTTAGCCTTAGAAGCTCCAGCTTCCCTTTGATCTCCGACATACCAAAATGTGTGATTATGCTATAAAAAGATAATAGAGGGAACATCAAAGGAAAGTTGAAAAACGCCAATGTGGCTTAGTAACATAACAGCTTAAGAATAGCAGCATAACATGGAGACAACCCTAGTTATGTCTTAATGCATTTTAATATGTGCTCTGCAAAAACACTCTAACACTGGTGTCTGCAAAGCAGGGAAGCTTTCCCTTCTCCAGGAAATCTTTTCAAACAGAGGATATATTTGCAAGTTACATATTACAGTCATGATAAGTTGGGTGGAAGAGATTCTGTTCATGTGGGTGATCGCTCTAGAGACTTTCCTGCTTCATCCCTGAGTTGCTGTCATTCTAACTTCCAGAGTTAGTCAGGGGTTTAACCTTTGAAGACAACAATAACTGTCTCTTGTGGGAACATCAAAGTCAGTTTTGGCCCAAAAGGTGATTTAGGTGTACTTACTGTACCTCAAGCTAAATGTCAAATGTGATTAAACCTTACTATCATGTCGTGCTTTAAGTAACAAAGTACAGGAACTTAGAGTGACTGCAAGCCCTTAAGATGTCTGTGGTTTGAGGGGTTTTCAATCTGGGTGTTGTGCTGTCATACTTGGACAGCACAGCCCCTTTTTCCCAGGCAAATGGACCATAGCTGGGGGAGGTGGGATGCAGGAAGAAGGGAGGGTTTTGTTAGGTCTCTACAGAAGAAACTTCTTAGAAAAATATAAAGAAAAAAGCATGTGCTCCTTTCAGCACATCCACAGCATTTGCTGCTTGCAGTGGTATCCAAGGGTTTTTCCTGCTCTGTACAGGTTGTTCAGAGAAACCCAGTGATGGGTGTCCCTGAGCATTAGTCCTGTGTTAAAAATGCAAAATCTGAAAGACAAAAGGATAGGGAGTGATGTTACCAAGGCCTGGCAGAAGGAGAGAAGCACTAACCACTTCTCCAAGGCCACTGAGAGTTCCAAGGATTTATTGGTTCCAAATTCCTTGTCAATGACACAGTTGTTTATGTGTGGAGCCTTGAGCATTCAGCGTATCCCACGTTTCTTGCAGAGACTTTCTGATTGGGTTAGTGATACAAGCAGCTCAGTTTTAAGAAAAATGCCCAAAATAACAAATTTAAGACCGAGAGTTTCTGCTTTGTAACAAATGTTCGGTATCTAAAAGTTGAGTTTATAGGTAGTGTTTGAAAATCCCAATATTTACTTATGTGGCTACACCTAGAAATTAAACAATTCTGTAGGTTTTACCAGGCTGAGGTAACTGGGAGATTCAGCTTTCAATGAAGTGTTTCCTGTCATCATGTCCCATGTTCAGACGTTCGGTGTGTGCAGCAGTGACCTGACTTGCTCAGTCCTGTGTCAGTGTTAAGCAAATACTATTCCAAGATGGGCATGAAGATGTGAGATTTGTGTGTGCAGTAGGTAAAAACCTTCACAACCAAGGCCTTTCACCTGGGACACAGGGGATTGGTTTGGAGTAAAGCTCTGTTGGCTTTACACTGACGGAGAGTAGGTTTAGACTGGGGATTAGGAAGAAATTCTTCCCTGTGAGGATGTTGAGACACTGGCACAGGTTGTCCAGAGAAGCTGTTGCTTCTCCATCCCTGGGAGTGTTCCAGGCCAGGTTGGATGGGGCTTGGAGCAACTTGGGCTAGTGGAAAGTGTCCCTGCCCATGGCAGGGGGTGGGACAAGATGAACTCTTTAAGATCCCTTCAACACAAACTATTCCATGATTCCAGAGAATTCTGTTCATTTTCACTGCTTGTTTCTGTGTCTGTGCACTGGATATTGTTAAGAACTAAGCATTTTTGTTGTAAGAGTGGTAGTCCTATTCCTCTTTTCTAACAGTCATTAGAAAGTCTTTTGAGGATGGTGGAAAGTTGTCACACACAGACATAAGTTTAAAAATGCATAAAAATTGAGTTGTCGAAACTTGTTTTGCTTTGGTTTGGTTTCGAATGCATTTTTTTTTCAGCCACGAAACCTTTCCAAGCAACCAGAACAGACTGAAAAAGTTAAGAAAATTAACTGCTGAGGTCATTTGCCTTAATCAGCAAGAAGGGGAGAGGGCACAGACACATCTGACCTCGTTGCACTTCAGCCCCATCTCTCCCTTTCATGAACATCTGACCTCGTTGCACTTCAGCCCCTGCTCTTCCTTTCATGCTGCCTCCAGCAGTGATGGGTTGGGCCCAATTTCCTATCCCATTATCCTCACTTGTAATTCTGGAAGATCTGGAGAAACATAAGGTCCAACTGTATTCAGTGCTCTTTAGGAAAGACAATTACTGTACGCAGAGAGCTTACAGGCTACATAAATTGTGATATTCCATTTGTTTCTTGAGGGAGACACCCACTTAGTGCAGGTGTGTGGAGTACTGAGAGCTGTGATAGTGCCTGTTACCTCCAGATCAACACTCCCTCTCTCTGCTGAATTTCATCTCCCACTGAGGAGGAAAACACAGGAAACAGCTCTTCTAGGTTGAATGAATGCATTAGTGGTTTAGTTGTCTTAATGTTTCATTTTGAATTCTTTCATTTCCATAACCTTGTTTATTTGCTCAGATTTTGTGCAGACAGCTCTCGCAGGACTTGATGATTGGGAGTATTTTCCCTGGATTTTAAGTAGGAAATGGATGTGTTTCACTTCCTCTTCACAATAGATTATCAAGCTAGAAATTTTAGTAGATAATCAGATGAGCAGTGGCCCAGGATAGGTTTTCTGCTTGTCCCAAAAAAGTGTGATTTTTACTTCTGTATTCTTATTTATAGTTATTAACAATAATTATGTAATTTAATGGTCAAAAAGTGCCTTAAACCATCACTGCAGTTCAAGCCTGGCCATAAAAATATTCCTTGCTTTCTTTTAAAATGCTGGATGTCACTTCCCAGCGTGGCAGTGTAGCAGAGCACAGAGGCAGCTGTCAGGCAGCACAAGTGAGGAGTGAGATCCCCAAAGTCACCGCAGTGTCTGTCCCAGTTTGCCATGGGATCAGGGCACTGCCTCAGCGTGTCCTTCTAGCAGGTGACCCTGCAAACTGCAGGGCACAGGAGGAGCAGCTTTTGCCTTTCATTTCCCCTCCAGTTTTCAGAGAGATTCAGACTTGGGAGCTGATTTTGCCAACCCCAAGCCCTGCCTGGCAGGGCCTCTGCAGCCCTGTGTCCCACGCAGCCCTGCCACCTCCTCTGAGCAGCCTGGGGACACTGTGCTTTGTGTTTCCAGATATGATCGATGCAGTTCTAGTCTGCTGCTTTAATGAATTGGAGAATCAGAAACTAATTCAGGTTGAAGGGACCTGAGGCATTCTCTAGTCCCAGCCCAGCTCAGGCAGGGCTGGCTCTGAGATCAGATCAGGCTGCTCAGGGCTCAAAAGCCATTGCTCCCCTGGGGCTCCTGGCTGCACTGCTGTCCACATGGAGCAGAACTCAGGTCTCTTCTCTGCAGCCAGGCACACTGCTGGGCCGTGTCAGCTCAGCCCTGTCCCCCCAGGGCCTCTGTCCCCAGTCTTGGGCTTTGCAGAGGGTCATTCCTTCTCCCTGTGAAGGCATGTGAAGATCTCCTTCACTTCATCATTTCACATTCCACATAACTCAAGAGTAGCTTTTTAGGACGGTAGAAAAATTCCAATTATGTTTTGCTTTCTGTGGATGACTCCTAGTGATGTTCCATTGTACCCTGCACAGGGATGAGGGAGCATCTGCCTTCCAGTGCCAGGTGAAAAGGGCAGCTCAGATCCATCTCAGCTCCAGCCCTGCCTGGGCTCCTCAGTGAGCAGTGCTCTGTCCCCAACAGCTGTGTGGGACCTTTTAAATATGACAGTAATATTCCCCTCCACTTTCCCCTCAAAATCCTCATACCTTTGAACCTCAACACTTGCAAACATTGGCAGTTTTAGTGTTTCGATTCATGTATTTCTTTTGAAATAATGTGGGGAGAACAGGCACAATAGAACTGGACTTTGGCTGGCTGAGACAGTTCACTGCAGGGGAGATGGCACAGAAACCCAAAAGCAATTGGATTTAGGAGAAGATTTAGGGAAGCAGAAGACCTTGTTTTGGTGAACAATTCACATAAGTCTCTTTTTCTGCAGTTGCAGTTTCCTTCCTGGTGCTGGAGACCTGGTCTGCTCCACATGCATACAAACAATAGATTGAGATTGGAAGAAAAAATAGACCAGATGAAAAATAGACTCGATGATACTAAAATCACCAACATCTTAATAAAGAGCACTTTTTCTTAGGCCTTAGTCTTTGAAGAGGTCTTAAGTTCCTGCAGGCAGGCACTAGCTACAAGACTGTGTTTTTTCTTTCTCTCTCTGTTGTTCTTACTAAGTGTGAAACTGGGAGCAGCCCTGGGAGGTGCTGCAGCAGGTGAGGTGGTTTTGGTGCTCAGACCTGCAGTCAGCAGGTGGTAGTGAAGGTACAGCAGTGGAGATGGGCAGGGAGTCTCCTAATGCCTCGTTAGCCACTTGGATTTTATGTGGAGGATGGGCAAGGGGGGGTTGGAAGAGCTGTGGTCTATTTGGGGAAAAAAAATATCACAGCCTATTAGTTAGAAGCAATGAAATGGAGACAACTTCAGGGACTCCATTAAGTGCAGCGTGTTTAGGCAGCCAAAGTCCCCAGGTGAGCAGTGCTATTCTAGAGGATTGTGTACTGCAAAATAATTGGACTTGGGAAATCAACTGGGCTTCAGTGGCCTCGTGTAGCCTGATACGAGGGAAGGAGTAAGGGGGGAAAACATTTCCTTTTGCTTCCTTTCTTTTTTTGCCTTCCAGTCTAAAGGCTGCAATGAATACAAAGAGGAAACGTCGTGCTAGATAGATTTACTGTCAATAGTCGTTTGAATAATACAAACAATAGTTATAATTAAATTTCTTTTTGGCAGGGGATTATTTGAAGCATGTCATCGTAACACCAGCTTGTAGCATATTATTCTCTTGGCATCCTGGACTTTTCCTGTTCCATTCACTGAGTAAAAATGATCCAGAATTCAGTCAGAAAAGGCTGAATCTGCAGGGATGTGTGTTAATGCATTGATATGTCTAGAATCAGATTCTTAAATAAAACATCCCTGCTTATTTGTTTATTTATTTATTAAAGGAGATAAATTAGAAATGGCAGAACAAGTTGAACTAGAGCCACTTTATGCACCTAGACCAATTGCTGGATAAAATCATATTGACAGTGTAACTGGAGGACTCCAGTGCATACATGAATCACAAGGGTTGTGCCTCTTCTCTCAGGTGAACAAAGTCACTGTTTAATAGGGTAAAAGTTGTACCAAACTGAGCCCCAGCACTCCCAGCAGTATTTGCCAAGAATACCATGTATTCTCACTGGCTCCAAACAGCACCTTGACCAAACAGTGGTATTTATAAAATGCAGCATTGTTACAATACAGATTTTGTCTTGTCTAATGTGTGTTAAGAAATGTTGTGAGGCATCAGCATTATTCAGTCAGTGTAAGTCATGAAAAGTGGCATGTTGAGTCTGGTTCTCATTGATGCTGAGTGTGAATGAGAATCCAGCTCTGGTGCTTGCTGATCTGCAGCTGTGTGGGAGCCAATCACTCAGTGATAACCATTGAAAAGGTGAAAAGAAAAATAGATTTGTAACAATGCCTAAGCCCCTCAGTCCTCCTACTAAACATTTGCTCTGCTCCTGATAGCTGCAGAACCTCAGGTATTAATTTGGTCAGTGTGGGCAAGACTTGAGAAAATAATGCATTATTGAGTTAAAAGGCACAATCTAAGGTGGTATTGGATTAAGAATGTGTATGCTGTAGTGTAAGTTAATGGAACAGTAATAGTGAGAAGTGACCTTCTTCCCCTCCAGAAATGGAAAAAAAGCAACACTTAGCAGTAGAAAATAAGATGTGAACCCCTGAGTGTAAGGTCACTGCAACACCCAGCATATGTGGCCCTGCAGTAATAAAATGCTGTCTGTGGCAAACCAGTCCATCACTTGCTGCTATTAGGGCATAAACAGGATCATATTATATTGCTCAATTCCTCTAATAATAGCTAAGTACTTTATGTGTCTCTTCCTTAAAATACCAGTTGCAAATTAAGGAAACACTTATACAGAATCAAAAAGGAAGATATGACCTTATTCAACAGTAATCTTCCATTCCCTCTTAGCTGAAGCCATTTCTGTGGGTTCAGCTTAGTCCTGCCTGCTCCACCAAGAAAGAGAACAAAACCCCAACCCCAAGGAACCAGAAAAAGCAAAACTCCAGAAAAATGCCATTTCCTGGATGCAGGGTTTTTTTAGACCAGCTAGAAGACAGCAGTAATTAGCCTATGCATTTCCTCATTAAAATACCATTAGTGAAGGCATTGTTGCTTCAAGATGTTGCAAACAAGGTTTATTGCACTGTGTTGTGTCACTCTGGTTTACCTGTAGCCAGGTGTCTGAGCTGGAAGATGCACAGGCAGAGTTGTCTGAACACAGTGAGGCCTTCGTTTCAGCAAGAAGCTGTTGTCATTCCAACTGGAATAGCTGCTTAGGTGGTGTTGGTCACTAACCTGTGGACCCTTGGCTGTAGCTCCTCTTGGATGTCATTACTCTGAGTAGACCCCTGCTGCCATCACCCACTGACAAGTCTTACAAGCAGTTGTATTTGGCTACTTGGTTATGCATAGTGGATTTAACTTCATAGTGTATATTTAAACACCAGTTGCCAAAATCCATGTTTTCCTGACTTACCTGTCATAACCAAACTCTTTTAGATTTTCCATTATTTTTTGGGAGTGACAGTGGATGAGAACTCACCATGAGCTGCAGTGTGCACTAGCAGCACAGAAAGCCAAACAAATTCTGGGCTGCATCCAAAGGAGTGTGGGCAGCAGGTCAAAAGAGGTGATTCTTCCCCTCTACTCTGCTCTGGTGAGACCCACCTGGAATACTGCACACAGTTCTGGTGCCCTCAACACAAGAAGGACATGGAACTGTTGGAGTAGGTCCAGAGGAGACCACAAAGTTGATAAGAGCACTGGAGCATCTCCCCTATGAGGACAGGCTGAGGAAGTTGGGGCTGTTCAGACTGGAGAAGAGAAGGTTGTGTGGAGACCTCATTGCAACCTTACAGTTATTTAAGAGGCCCTACAAGGGAGCTGGAGAGGGACACTGTGTTAGGAACTGCCATGAGAGGACAAGAGGTAAAGGGCTCAAATTGAAGTTGTGTGGAGACCTCATTGCAACCTTACAGTTATTTAAGAGGCCCTACAAGGGAGCTGGAGAGGGACACTGTGTTAGGAACTGCCATGAGAGGACAAGAGGTAAAGGGCTCAAATTGAAGAAGGAGTAGGTTAGATTAGATATTAGA
>NW_008671583.1:0-709 GCF_000695815.1 Acanthisitta chloris | reverse complement strand
CCAACCCCCAAAATTCTATGATTCTACGATGTGTGTAGCATTCTCTGTGCAAACTGCATTACTTTACTCACCATTTGTCTCAGCAGAATATCTGCCCTGCATTGCCCATTGTGCCCCTTACAGGCACACTCTGTGTGATAACCATCCACTGGAGTCACAGTTGGCACTGTCATATCAGCATCTCAGAAGGTATTTTGAGAGAGTAAGAAACACCATCTCAGATTTCAAGGGCTGAAAGTGGACTGACAGCAATTTCATTTTGCAAGATTCCTCAGCTCTGTAAAATATCAATGTGGTGGATGGCATTGCTTAAAAAAATCTGTGTCAGAGCCATGAGATGTGCTTGGACATGGGGCAAACAGTCCTCAGACATGCAAACACAGCAAAACAGAGACCAAAAACAACAATTCCATCTGAATCCCAAAGTTTTCCAAGATATGAATTTGAGGTTAACCCAAGGATTTATTTGAGGCAGTGTCAGAGTCAGAGTCTTGAGAAGCAGGCAGAGACAAGGTTCCTCATCAGGCAGAGGGATGTTCCTGACACATGGAATTGCTCTTCTTCTGTTTCCAACAAAACAGGTCCCTGAGATCTCAGCATGGGGATGCTGGCTGTGAGAAGGATGGAATCAATTCTTCCCTCCCTTTCTCCTCCCCAATTGCTTTTCTTGCTGATACAGCTAAGTTCCAAGCAAACTTTTCTGAGCTAC
>NW_008671582.1:0-751 GCF_000695815.1 Acanthisitta chloris | reverse complement strand
GGGACCCCCTTGGGGGCACTGGGATCCATCTAGGGGGGCATCAAACTGGGAGTCCCCAGGACTGGGAGGGGAACTGGGACCCCCTTGGGGGCACTGGGATCCATCTAGGGGGGCATCAAACTGGGAGTCCCCAGGACTGGGAGGGGAACTGGGACCCCCTTGGGGGCACTGGGATCCATCTAGGGGGGCATCAAACTGGGAGTCCCCAGGACTGGGAGGGGAACTGGGACCCCCTTGGGGGCACTGGGATCCATCTAGGGGGGCATCAAACTGGGAGTCCCCAGGACTGGAGGGGAACTGGGACCCTCTTGGGAGCATTGGGATCCTCCTAGGGGGCATCAAATGGGTCCACAGGACTGTGGGGGAACTGGGACCCCCTCGGGGGCACTGGGATCCTCCTAGGGTGGGCATCAAACTGGGAGTCCCCAGGACTGGAGGGGAACTGGGACCCTCTTGGGAGCATTGGGATCCTCCTAGGGGGCATCAAATGGGTCCACAGGACTGTGGGGGAACTGGGACCCCCTCGGGGGCACTGGGATCCTCCTAGGGTGGGCATCAAACTGGGAGTCCCCAGGACTGGAGGGGAACTGGGACCCTCTTTTGGGGGGGTCCCCAGGGTTTGGGGGGGTCTCCCTGGACCCTCCTTCAGGGTGGCACTGAGAGGATCCTGGGTGGTCTGCTCCACTTCTCTGGGGGGTCCCCAGTTTGAGACACCCCCCTGGTGACTGGGGAGGATCACACCAAGGGAGGG
>NW_008671581.1:0-256 GCF_000695815.1 Acanthisitta chloris | reverse complement strand
CCCAGCCACCAGTACCGAACACTTCTGTCAGAGCCCCCACCCTAAAGTCTTCTATTCCCTAGCATTCTTTGTTCTCCTCTTTGCACCGGGGGGCTTTTGCGGGTGCCCGAGCATCCCTCTTTCTCCTCTCCCCCTGCGTGTCGTTGAACTTACCCCAGATTGTTTAAATTCACCAATCATCGCTATTCCCTCCCGCCTAAGATTTGGAGTTCAAACTCTTTGTTGATACAACAGTAAAACAATTGTTTCAAATCTT
>NW_008671580.1:0-8378 GCF_000695815.1 Acanthisitta chloris | reverse complement strand
GCTGTGCTTCCCGGGCGAGCGGCCGCTGCTCCCACAGCAGTGTGGAAAGCAGGTCCGGAGAGGTGATTCTCCCCCTCTGCTCTCGTGAGATCCGCCTGGAATAGTGCACACGGCTCTGGTGTTTTCAGCATAAGGACATGGAACTGTTGGAGCAAGGCCAGAGGAGGCCACGAAGTTGGTAAGAGGAGTGGAGCATCTCCCCTGTGAGGACAGGCTGAGGGAGTTAGAGCTGTTCAGCTCGGAGAAGGTTGTGTGGATACCTGATAGACTCCCCCTCTGCTCTCGTGAGATCCGCCTGGAATAGTGCACACGGCTCTGGTGTTTTCAGCATAAGGACATGGAACTGTTGGAGCAAGGCCAGAGGAGGCCACGAAGTTGGTAAGAGGAGTGGAGCATCTCCCCTGTGAGGACAGGCTGAGGGAGTTAGAGCTGTTCAGCTCGGAGAAGGTTGTGTGGATACCTGATAGAAACTTTTCAGTATCTGAATACAAGGAGCGGAGCTGGAGAGGGACTCTGTGTCAGGAGCTGCAGTGATAGGACAAGGGGTAATGGGCTCAAACTGAAGGAGGGGAAATTTAGGTTAGATATTAGAAAAAAGCTGTTTCTTTTGAGGGTGGTGAGACACTGGCACAGGTTGCCCAGGGAGGCTGTGGCTGCCCCAGCCCTGGCAGTGTTCAGAGCCTGGTTGGATAAAGCCTTGAGCAACCTGCTCTGGTGGGAGATGTTCCTGTCCAGGGCAGGGGACTGGGACTAGATGATCTCTAAGGTCCATTACAACCTCTAAAATTCTATGATTCCATTCCTTTAGGAATACATGGATGTCCCATTCCTCTAGGGATACATGGATACTCCATTCTTTTAGATATGGATATTTTATTCCTTTAAGGATATATGGATGTTCTGTTCCTTTAGGAAGATATGGGTATTCCATTCCTTTAGGGATATATGGATGTTCCTTTAGGGTTAGGAAGATATGGGTATTCCATTCCTTTAGGGATATATGGATGTTCTGTTCCTTTAGGGATACACAACACCAAACCTGCATCCACATGTAATGAGTCCAGGCAACTTGCAATTTCACTGTGTTGAGGAACTAGTGCCACACATACACAAAGGCTCTATAAACTTACCAACCTGTAAAACTTCTAGTGACACCTGAAAAACAAAAGTCTGGTAACAAAGCCACTAAAAGATTCAGGGCCTTTACTTTTCCCAGAGACAAACCCACATGAAAAAAAGCATTAAACATTAAGAGTCTCATTTAGACGCAAAAAATTACAGGTTTTCATGTACTTTGGGGCTTGGTTTCTTTCTTTCTTCCAGTGTTTTGGTAGTGGTTACTAGGTCTGTATGAGTATTAGGTCTGTTTGAATTTGATGCATTATGGAGCAAGCTCAACTACACCAGGCTCCTAGGGCCACCTCCAGTTGGGTTTTTGAGTATCTTCAAGAATGGAGACTTTGCCACCTTTCCAGACAACCCATGTCAGTGTCTGACTACCCTTCACAAAGGAAAAATACCTTATGGTCAGATAGAATTGCCCATGTTTCAATTTATACCCCCATTTCCAAGTGTTAAGCTTCAGTCTTCTAAGATGACAGCATTACTGTACTCTCAGGGGAAAAAAAAAAATCCAAAAGAACAGTAAATAAAAGAATGGTTATGAAAAGTTACATAAATATACCTCTGTATAATTTTCTTCTTCCCAAACAGAATCTAAGTTTACATTATGTAAACCTTTCAGCATAGCATTAAAGGAAATGACAAGTGGAAGAACAGAAATTACTTTCTTTAATGAAGAAAATATGATTTGTAACCATGAAAGAGTAACTTTTTAATCCAGTCTGGAGGACTAAACCCAAGCTTTACACAGATTCATAGCCAACCTCCAAGATTCTCAAGTACAACCAAATATTTCAGGCAGCAAGTTTAATTCAAGAGTTTTCACTGGTTTTCATATGAGAGACTTATGTTTACATTCAAACGTTAAAGAATAAAAAAAGACACAAAGCTTACAGATCAAAGAACTTGCCCCACTCTGTACCAGCACTCAAACATTCTTTTGCTTTTCCTCTGGATGGTACAAACCCAAGATGCTAGCAAGGATTACGTGATTAATTTGGTTGTTTTTCCATCTCATGAACCCAATGCTCAGCAGTGACGCACGAGTTTGGAGAGGCATTTTATTTAGACAACTGAAAACAGTCAAACGTTCTGAAGAATGAAACAAAACCCTGTAAGTACATAATCCCTTCAATTAGAGCCAATTTTTCCAACTTTCAAGAAAAAAAAACCAAAGGGTAAAAGCCATTGTATCTCTTCTCCATAATAAAGAGAACACTACGAGTCTAAATGAAATTGGAGAGACTGGATCTTGGCTTGCACACTTCTTTGAAAAGACAGTAGGCAGTTATGCCAAAAAGACAGCAAAACTCTACTACTTGTCTTTTGGGATTTTATTTGGATACTGAGTTCTGTTGCAGACAACACCCAGCCAGTTCCACCGCATTCCATCAATCGCTGCCGTCTGCCTTGCGTCGCGCGCACTCGGGAAGGCTGATCTTGGTCACTCTTGATTTAGTCTCAGGTGTCCCTGTGTCACGTAACAGTTGCAGTAATCAGGCCTTAACTTCAGGAGTTGAGCTGTACACGGTATCTGAGTTTTCAGAGGCAATCTCTTCTGCAATGAAATTAAAAGGATGTTATTTAACTTCACCTTAGCTAGACAAACCAAGGAAATGTTGCAGGGATTGCTTAAGACCAGCTCAGTTTGTTTTCCCATTCAACCTGATCCAGCTATTCTACCCCATCTGTTCAGCCTGCACAGCTCCAGTCACGAGTCTGACACTTGCCACATGGTGATTTTCAGGGAAATGCATTCAAAGATCTTTTGAAAAGAGTGAAAAATGCCAGAAGGTACTTGACAGAAGCTACCTCTTCCATACTAAGGAATGCTATCATCTTGACTGATCTCTTAACACTCAGCTGAGTTGAAGCTGGCAGTTCATTTCATTACCTATTTCCTCCTCTGCAGTTCCTGGAAGGGTAGTCCTTGCTTTTGCTGCTTCTGCATTCTCCTCTTCTGTAGAGGAGTAGAAAAAAAAGGAAAAAAAAAAAAATAAAAAGAAAAAAATCACTCAATACCTTCAATTCCAACCACCCACTTCAAAAAAAAAAGGTCATTTCCAGTTAATTTAGTGTTGAGGAGAAACAGCTGGGTAAGCAAATCCATGAATGAACACTCACTTGCAGTTTTCTAGACATTGCTTCCCTTCCCCCAAAGTTTAGAGAACCAAAGGACAATATAAAATAAAACTACCACTCACACTACTGTCTTGAGATTATCTCTTTCAGAATTATAAAGGTGGTATTGCATATTTCTTGATCTTCAACATAAAAACACATCAGAATATTTGCTTAAACACTCACAAAGTGCCTATATTAGTTAAGTTACAGGTTTGATGTTAATTGCTTATTTAAGTACATCCTTAAACTTAACAGCTGTGAGAGGATACAGAAACCCTCAGAAGACAGCAGTTACTATATGAAATTCAGAAATACCACTAATGATAGTTAAGACTTAAAAAGCACACACGGAGCAGCCAAGCCTCATCAGGAACAAGCACACACTTACCAGGAACTACACACTTCCAAAGGCCATAGGTTTTCCCTACTGTTGTCTGCCACAGCCTTAGTGTACCATCCTCAGAGCCACTTGCATACAACTCTCCATCAGGGCTGAACCTCACACAGTGAATTGGACCAAAGTGTCCTTTGTAAGATTCTGTAAGAGAACATATCAGGACCATCAATTTCAAATCTCAGCCAACAACTGAAATTATTAAGTACAAACTGATCAGAAGAGGGGGAAAAAACACTGATGGGAAGGCACTTTCTCAGCATTTAATTTCTGATGCAAAACAAAGCTCCCATGAATTGGTAACTCAGCAATGTCTAATTTAGGTAAACTATTAATGGTTCATTAACTGCAAGGAAAAAGGTGTTACTAATTCTAGACAAAACTATAAAGCAAGCCAGCAGCACCAAGTGCACATGCTCTGTTCCTTCAACAAGAATGCTATGCTAAGACCTTATTTGAGTACAACAGTTTCATCTACTAGTCCTTATTTCATTAATTTAATGCCCATTTCAGAACTCTTTATTATAAAAGACAAACATACCTAATTCTTCTCCTGTATTATAGTCATATTTATAGAGTTTAAAATCTTCACCACCTGCAACCAAACATTCTTTTGCAGGGTGAAGTGATGCAGAATTGATTGTAGCAGGTGCTTCAAAGGATTTGATCTGCTCTAGACTGAGGGAGAAAAGTTTGTTAGTAAAGTTCACTCAAAAAGAAAAGTCCTAAGAGCAAAAAAGAGAATAGAATACAACCCCACAGAGCTTCTGAAGCAAGTTTTAATACTTGCAAATCTCGTTCACCAAGCTGGAAACTAGTTCAGAATAAGAAAAAAAAAAAAAAGTTCACACATTCAGACCTACTTTCTGGAATATGCTGAAGTATGTAACTTGCTTTCTTAAAACATCATAGAGATGTATAAATAATTAGTTCTGTGAAAACCACTGAACTGAACTCTGGCTGAAAGTTAGGTAACCACAATTACAATTAGTGTGAAATATGAAAATGGCACTGGACCCTCAGTCTGGTATCTTATAGACAGGGTTCACTGTTTTGTAAGAGAGTAGTTGTTTTACACTGCCTCTGACAAGAAGACAAGCAAAGATGTCCACTGCTGCCAGTTTGGTGATTCAGGCCTTGTACAGGCAGTTTTCCCTCACAATCAAGCCCATGACTCAACCTGTGAGAACTCCTGTGCTGTGGACTCACGTTTCGGCACTGTGAAAAGCAATAGTCTTCCCGTAGGTTATCACAAGTATCTGCCCTTCTGGAACGTATTCCATGCTGCTCACTGACATTGCAACGCTTAGTGACTTCACCTCAGTCATGGTACTCCGGTCCCAGAGGCTTAAGAGAAAACATGAAGGAGGGGGGGGAAAAAAAGAAAAAAAAAAAAAAGACTCTCAGATGACTTCAGCAAGTCAACAATTGTCATCTCCCATCAATGGCAAGACCTGGACCAAAAAAGGCACTTAAAGAACGTGATTTGATTCCACAGGTCCTTCAGACTTTCCATGGCATTATTTTCATTCTCACCTGGAGAATTCTCAACTGGAGCTGAAAAGGTGCCTACGGGGAAACTGCACCAGAGACTTCACCCTCCCCCATCCTTCCTGCCACACAGCAGAAAAGACTGTTCCGTTTCTAACAATGGTAAGTCTGCTAGGCATGAGATGACACTGCTCATATCAGCCAGAAAGCCTAACTGCTTCCTCAGCTTTCTGGAGAGCAGTCTGAGGAAGGGCCTTTGTCAATTCATCTCCCCAGCAGCCAGGTTTTCACAGATATGATCTCTGTCAGAAGAAGAGAGTTGTACTCAGCATGCAGCTACAATAATCTAGGATCAAATAACCTGTGTTACTTACAGCCTTTACCAAAATAACATAACTGTGTTCTCACATAGATTATAACAATAAAACTGAGCTCTTTGGAAACCCAAAAGTTAATGTTTTCTTACCGAACAGTTTTATCATCAGCTGAAAGAATCTGTTTGTCATCACTGCTCCACAAAGCCTTTTTAATGCCAGAAGTATGTCCACTGACAATGTCAGGTTCTTAAAAAGAAGGCAAATATTTTAATACATGTAAGAAAATGAAATAATGTCATGCAGCAGTTTGGGAGCTTTCTTTTCCATTTATTAGAAACTGTACAACTACTTCAAGCACTTATGACTTTATTTGAGGATCCTATTCCAGGACCAAGTTAAATGTAAACTGGGTATCTGAATGAATTTAAAAAACATCACTAGGTTATGTCAACGATCTGTAGTTCAGTATCAACACAAATTCAAACACACAAAGATGTGGAGTCTTTTTTTCTTCAGATGACTAAATTTTAATTAATTATACCTATTTCTAGTGAGTCTGAAACATGCTCTGCTTGAAGTCTGTTACACACAAACCTAACCTGTGGCTGCCCCATCCCTGAAGTGTTCAAGGCCAGGCTGGATGGGACTTTAATCAACTTGGTCTAGTAGTCCACAGAACAGGGGTTGGAACTAGGTGATCTTTAATGTCCCTTCCAACCCAAACAATTCTATGATCTTACTATAACAAAAGGTTGGAAACATTACATTTGTAAAACAATCCTCAACTTGGTCTTTTGTGATCCTTAATAGAAAGCAACTCTAATTCTTTGTAATAACTTGTATTTGACTCCGAAATACAAGAATCAGTTCTAAAAGCAACTCACCTGCCTCTGGCTTGCTCAAGTCATAGATACGCAACAGTTTATCTTGTCCACCTGTTAACAGATAATTGCTATCCTGAAACAGAAGTTACAGAGAGTCAACTCCATTTTGAATCATAATACCAGCCTACAACAACAGCTCTTTCTCTCAGACAGCCCCTAACACACTTACTGCATTTAACCTACAATCTTAAAACCCAGCAGTGGTATATGACTCGACTATTTGCCCATCTAGACATATATAAAGAGTAGAAAAGTAGCTAATAGCAAAACATACTAAAGAGCTTACTTCCCTGGTGAATAAGGTATAAAGGTTTCTCATACCTGTGTAAAATCCACACTTTTGACAATGTGTTTGTGAGCCAATGTGATTAGTTCATCGCCTGACACAGCATCCCACACTTTGCTAAACAGCAAGAGGAAACATTTATATTTTAGAAGCACCAGTACAAATCAGCTTGGACAGTCAGAAGAGTCTGTGAGCAATTTTTCCTGATGCCATCAGGACATTTCATCACAA
Organism: Acanthisitta chloris; assembly: GCF_000695815.1. Lineage (NCBI taxonomy): Eukaryota > Metazoa > Chordata > Aves > Passeriformes > Acanthisittidae > Acanthisitta > Acanthisitta chloris. The sequence goes on along the minus strand of NW_008671580.1, from coordinate 1,529 downwards.
GTGCTACATTCTTGCAAGTTATAACCCAACAAGTCAGTAAGAATACTTCATACGCTACTACTAAAGCTTTTTTTTTGACTATCCTACCACTTTCCTTTATCTTCTTCTTTGGGGTAATGCAGACTAATTAGCATTTTAGTTTTAAGACCAAGGTAGATCTTCTCTGCAGTCTCATTAATAGAGATTGACCTCTACTAACAAGACTCAACTTGCCAAATATTAATCTATGCTGCAAACAGCATAAACAATCATAAACATCAAAGAAATAATTCACTAGACATTTCTTGTAGTAAAAAGAGGCTCACTGCTAGATACAAAATAAATATCTCTTTCAACTCTGCTATAACTACAGTGCTAGAGATTAGAGCTGCAATAAAATTATTCTAGCAAACCAGTATGATAATTAAGTATATCAAGAAGCAATCACAAGTTGTTCATCACGATGGAATTAACTGTGGCTGCTTTCAAGAAGCTGAAAGTCTAGGTTTTAACTTGGCTAGGCAAAACAATTACTAAAGAAACCCAAATGAATCAGTGATTTGGAACAGCTGTATCATCACCAAAGAGCGCGACAGACTAAAACCAAAACACAGACCACAAGGACAGTGAATCACTTACGCTGTAAAATCTGCTGCTGCTGTAGCTGCTTTAGTGGCATCCGTGTTCAAAGTGGCACCCCAAACTGCACCTTTGTGACCCAGAAAGGTGCCAATCCAATCTCCTGTGTCGCCCTGACGCAGCATAGGCTTCCCATCTTCACAGAAACAAAACCAATGCTCAGGAAACGTGATAAAATAAGGAAGCTTCTGTAAAGTTTTCCCTTGTTCCAGCACACAGAATGCTGGCGTAAGGGAGTTAGTCCATACTTTATGAACCTATTATGGAATAGTATATGAAATACACCCCATGCTTTGTGAAGCCATTTCTGCAGAAGAGTTTAGGTGAAGAGCTCAAATGTGCAGCTGTACTTGCTCCATGCATCTAAACTGTCTGGACATTCCAACACTACTCCCAATGAGATAAAAGTTTTCTCATAAAAGCTTTTTTCAGGTTTGAGTTACAATAGAAGGGAGGCAGAAAAGAGCACTTCATTTAGGCTTTATTTTTGCTAAAGTGTTCTTCAAGCAGGACACATTTGTTTCTTTGCTTTGGAACAATATTATCAGTATGCAGAAACAAGTCTTCTGTTTGTAATTTGATATGTTTTAAAACACATAGGGTCACAACAATGAAACAGGAATAGAAAGCGTTTTGTGTGGTTATTTTTACTGGGAGGCTATCCAAGAGTTGTTCACACCAGACATAAAGCCAAACTGGAAGCACTTTATAGCAGAAAGGAATGTCCTTTAAAACTTATGGATACATATGTAAGGTTAACACAACAAAGAATTTTAAGGGTTGGAATAGACCCTACAGATCATCTAGTCCCAGTCCCCTGCCCAGGGCAGGAACACCTCCCACCAGAGCAGGTTGCTCAAGGCTTCATCCAGTCTGGCTCTGAACACTGCCAGGGTTGGGGCAGCCACCGC
>NW_008671579.1:2752-4413 GCF_000695815.1 Acanthisitta chloris | reverse complement strand
TACATATATATATTTAAAACTCTCTTTGTATGATGGGAATCATAAAAACATGTGAACTTGCATGCATAAAAAGATTTTTGTTTCCCTGACCTCATCAGAAGACTGTTCATTTTCTCTCAGTTTTGAGCTTCTTCTCAGTTAGCACTGATCCCAGAACAGCCTCTGAGGAGCACTGCCACCTTATTTTATACGACTGGCTTTTGGCTTGTCATTTTATTTTTTCCTTTCTTCAGGAGACACACAAACCTTTATGAAATGAAAATTATATCTTTACCTACATTATGGATACCTTAGGTTTCACCCACAGTGACTGGATATTCCAGTTGGTATGCCTTTACACTTTTTCCATCCCCTTAAGCATAAGTACTAGCCTAGCTCATATCTCATACTAGAGGTACTATCATAAAATTTGTTGATACAGTTTAATATATAGTAGACAACAATGGAGAGAAAACATAATTTGTGTTATTTTAGAAAAGTTTTCTTCACCACATCATTTTAAATTGATGCCAGTAGTTGCTTATACAGTTCCTTTGCTCCTCAAACAAACATAAGGAACTCAATGCAACTGAGAGCCAAAGCTGAGTCATTCCACAATTGTATTTTAATTCCTAAAGTTTGTATTTGCCAAATCTGGATTTTCCAGAAGCAATGGAAGTGGAAAGAGTTTCTCCATATCGAATTATCCATAGAAACTGCAAGTTTTATGTATTGTATAGGACTGTTTGCCCAGCCTCTTCCATTACTCAAGAATGAAGGAAGAGCCAATTCTCTAAATATATAGACTCAGTTACAGTAAATTTTTCCCAGACAAACTGACATAAACGACTCAATCTTGAGCTTTATAAATCTGTGATAAATTGATTTACTGTCTGCATGTGATGCTGCACATAGGTTCACTATTATTCTACCTACCAAATTAGTATCTCTTCTCTAAGAGACACGAAGCACACAGCTTACCAGTTTGTACCAGTGTTTTAATTAATATTCAGTAAATAAAGAGTAAAACTTTGCACTTCAGTGCCATAGTAGTATTAGTGTATTCATGATCAGAAAGTGTTTATATCTTTATGTCAGTTTTAAGGTAACAATTCATATAATGCACAATTTCTTTTTTCAAGTCTAAATGTGCTGGGAAGGAGACAAAAGATGCTATAATTAGAGGTTTACAGAACACCAACAGGTCTCTTGATCAGTGGAAGCTTGCTCAAGTCCATCACCTCATGTAACATACCCCCACCCATGACAGCACACTCTTTATGCTGCAGCTTGCAATCAGGCTTATGTTACAGCTGCATTAAGAGCATTAAGTAATGAATACTACTTAGGAGCACTGATTTTGATGTAACTTTCCATGGTGAATCTTACAAGGTCTCATTACTTCAACTGATGTAAAATAAATAACATTAACCAGAACAATAAGAATCACTGTCTGCCAAACTCACAAGGAAAATAAACATGAGTAAATGAACAAACAAGTAAATGGAAACTAGAAACTACCTGGTTCCCCAAGGGAGCCAGTACTTGTTTTCCTGATGCCACAGAGAAATGTGCTCATTTCAGTAATTCAGAATAGATCTAATTCCTTTTCCTTATCATATTTTCCAACCTATGTTGGTGCTTTTGTCTTGTTTCTTTCCCTCCCCGGGAAATATCTTGCT
>NW_008671579.1:0-2737 GCF_000695815.1 Acanthisitta chloris | reverse complement strand
AAGAGTGTCAGCTGTGTGACACATCCTGTCAGAAGTGTACTGGACCCGAGCCAAACAACTGCATCAGCTGCCCACTCACAAGGTAATTGTCTCCTAGTACAGTACAAAGATCTTACATCATTGTCTGGAGAAGTAGCTGTATTGTATTTAGCACTAGCTTGCAAAGTCGACTAAAGAAGCAAGTAATCACTAGGGCAAACAAAACAGGGCAAGTGAGAAAGCAGTTTTTATGTGACAAGACAGTTGGCCACATGAACAGTTAATGTTTAGTGGCATGATTCACACAGATAAAGAAAAATTCCTTTTAATATATTAAATAGTCTTTCTTTGATTATCACCCTTTCAAAATCATAATTACTAGAATCACAGCAGTGACAAATTTAACAGCAACAATCTAGGGCATCTGTAGTTGTACACAACTATGGAGTTAGGCACAAGGCTTGAATATGGACACTGAGGCTACCAATAAGCTAATCTGGGAGATATTCGTAGCACCAAAACATTGCCCCTTGACTGAGGCATGAGTTAGGCTGATATTTCTAAGCTGCCATGACGAGTGAACAGGACTAGAAAGAAGCTTTTTCACACTACATTGCAGATCAGAGGTTTATGTTTAGGTTATCTCACACCTAATCCAAGGAACTACTGGTTTTAAACTCATGTTCTACTCATAGCTGTAGTCTCACACAAGTAGCTCTGGTTCTGTTGCACTAGATTGCATTATAGCCAGCTGATACTTGCACTGGTATGAAATCAGGATCAGATCCTGTCAGGCAAGGGAAAAAAAGTCCCTGCGCAATCCTGCAATTTGCCCTGGAAATATCTATATTTTCATACCAATGAAACACACATTAGGACCAATAGAGTCCAAACAAATTCATAGTTGAGCAAATATTATTAAATTAAGGTGTGTTACATCAGAAATGGCAGCAGAGGAAATCTGGGCAGAATTTTGAACTGCAGAGTGGCTTTATCCCATTTAAATTATTTAAATGTATTATTTGAATTAGATTATGTGTGCTTCCTTGTAATTTATATTGCGAGATTTATACAGAGATATGTACAAAGCAAAGAATGAACCAAACATCATTATGCTAAACCATGTAGATGTTTGCAGTAGTGGGATGACTGTGATCTTTTGCAAGGGTGCTGCTGTAACCCCATAATAAATTCTCTAATAATTTTAAATATTGGTATCCAAGGTTCCAAAAAACTTTCTGTGATCCTTGTGCACATTATGGAAGATGTTATAAAAAGTCATATTAGGGCAGTCTATAATTAAAGAAATAATAATAAATAAAAACCTTGTGTAGGGGCTAAAGATTTCCTTGTGAAAATTCGGCATAAATGTCATAATAAAATCACTGTCAGATGATTTGGCAAATGAAAATATTGTAACCTGTTTTAAAAGAAAAAGAAGGCAAAATAATTATAGAATTGTAGTTCTTCTCTAGCCAAACTGAGTTTCGCAAAGTTCTTCGTCCATCTCTTTACTGTTTGAGCTACAAAGGTTAGTGACAAGACCTGGCCAGGTGTTTCCCATTAGGAGGGACATAACAAAAAGCAAGAAAAAGATTCTCTACCACTGTGTGAGCTGCTTGTAAGGATGGCTACAATATCCAGCCAGCACATGTGGATGAACTCAGCAATATTTGCATGCCATATAAGCATAGTCTAGCTACCTCCAGCATCTCTATCACATTGTCTAATCTGCACAGAAACCAAACAGAGGGGGCTGCAGCCCTCATGAAGAGAATAGTAATAGTCTTAAACTTGTGAGCACAGATAATGAGCTACAGTCTGAATAGTACTATCTTGCTGTCAGACTATAGTAGAGATATGCCATATGCCTATACATATTTCTCCCTGATTCTCTCCAGCAGTCTATCTTCAGCCTCACTAGTCTTTTTGGTCAATTCCTAAGTCTGCTTTGTTACATGCACTTCAAGAAGGCTGTATGCATGACATTTTGTTCTTCTACTTTCACACTTCATAAGCTTAGACTTTTCAAATCATGGTAAAATTTATATGGTTTCAAAGACTATTTGACAAAATCAGTTTTAAAGTTTGTAGATATTTCACTCTTCTTTCAAAATAAATCTTACAATGATCATAGCAACTCATATTTATGAAGGCATATTGCAGACATTCTTTAGTGCCATTCTCTGGCTCCAAGCAAGCGTGCACTCTCTTAATATTAAGGGAAATCTTCTTTTCCTTAGGTATACAAACAAGTTCAAAGACTGTACTAACATCCAGAATGGTGCTCTGCTACTCTATAAATTGAGTGCCAATTGGGATGCAAAGTGGTCAAAGCAGTTAAGTGTAGATGAGTTCAGGAATATAGTTAGGTCATGTAGGAAGAAAATTAGAGAGATAAAGGCACAACTTGAATGCAATCTGGCCACTCCTGTCAAGGATAGCAAAAAGTGTTTTTATAAATACATCCATAGCAAAAGAAAGGACAAGGAAAACTGTCATTCCTTGATGGACATGGGAGGGAACAGAGTGGATGAAAATGCTGATGTACTTAACACAATCTTTGCCTCAGTTTTTAATAGTAGGACAGGTTGTCCTCAGGACAATTGGCCTCTAGAGTTGATAGAGAGAGATAGGAAGCCAAATAGCACCCCTGAAATCAGAAAGGAAATGGTTAGTAATCTGCTTAGCCATTTGGATCCTCACAAGTCTATAGGACCAGGTGGGACATATCCCAGAGTGATGAGGGGGCTGGCAG
>NW_008671578.1:0-215 GCF_000695815.1 Acanthisitta chloris | reverse complement strand
TTACTCTGCTTTAAAATGCAAAGGCTCGTGGCATGATTGGCTTTCTGTTTACAAGTGCTGATGGGGAGAAGGCTCACGTTTTCTCCATCCGTGTGGTTTCCCCGCCTTGGAAGCTGCAAGAGCAATCCGAGGAGGGAGAACGGGGAACGAGAAGAGGATTTCCCAGTTTCAGCATTCATCAGATTTAGCCTGTCATTGCACTACAAGGTGCAGCG
>NW_008671577.1:0-204 GCF_000695815.1 Acanthisitta chloris | reverse complement strand
GCGGCCACTAAATCAGCTCGCGGGGATGGTGAATCCTGCCCACGGATGCAGAAGCAGCCCCCGCACCACCCCACGGGCACGGGTGAGCCGCGCGGGACTCGACGTGGAGGAGGAACACGGAGCTCACACTCCAGACCCGCAAAGCCCTGCGGGGGCACGGGGAGAGGTTGGTAGCACTGCGGGGAGCGCAGAGAGCAGCGATCG
>NW_008671576.1:0-219 GCF_000695815.1 Acanthisitta chloris | reverse complement strand
GGGGGACCCCCCCAGGGCCCTTCTCATCGTGTGTCCCCCCTCTCTCCGTTTTGTGTTTCTTTTCCAGAGGTAATTTAGCCAGCACTTTTTTCTGGAACACTTTTCAAGTTCTGTATTTAACTGGGATTGGAACCGTTTGTTTGTTTTCTAAAAAATATAAGAAAAAAGGAAAAAAAAAAAAAGGAGAAAAAAAAGGAGGAAAAACAAATAAAAAATAAC
>NW_008671575.1:1393-13248 GCF_000695815.1 Acanthisitta chloris | reverse complement strand
GCTCTGAGGTCTCCACACAACCTTCTCTTCTCCAGGCTCAACAGCCCCAACTCCCTCAGCCTGTGCTCACAGGGAGATGCTCCAGTGCTCTGAGCAGCTCTGTGGCCTCCTCTGCACTTGCTCCAACACTTCCATGTCCTTCTTTTATTGAGGGCACCAGAACTGCATGCAGTAAATTTAGAGACAAGGATGTCAAGTGGGACAGCTTCTGACACTCTGCATTAGTCCAAGTAGATGATATCAGTTGCTCTGTCCCTATCTATAAATTCTGTATTCCAATCATAGAAGGTCACAAAATTACTCAGGCATGACTTGCCCTTTGTAAAACCATTTTGGTTGTTACCAAACACCTCTTTGTTTTTCATGTGCCTAAGCAGATCTACCAGGAGAATCTGCTCCATGATCTTGCCAGGCACAGAGGTGAGACTGACTGGTCTAGTTTCCTAGTTTTCCTGCAGTTATGTCTATAAGTCTGTACTCCTTAATTGATGCTTCCTTAATATTCAAAATTTTTAAGGGTTTGGGGTATGAATTTTGCTTTTCAAACAGTAGATGCATGGAGAAAGGACTCCATCTATTGCAAAAATTATTTCTATAAAGACAATAATATGGAAAAAATATAGCATGGTCATCCGTCATGGACAATGAAACAAATTGTCAAATTGCCATTGTGTTTGGGAAAAGGTTTTTCTGGAACTGCCAGAAGAACTTAAATATTGAGAAAAAGCCAAAGTGATCAGTAGCTTTTCCTTCTTTGCATGTCTAACAGATTTTTCACAGAAATGCTTGGCTATTATAAGCAGGCCAAGAGGTTAGCTCCCTTCTGTGTCATATGAAGAGGAGTTTCGCAGCATTTAAGTCTAATTTTTTATAAAAAAACTGGTAGGAGTGGCCAAATATCTCCCCTTGGAGGAAATATAAATGCTCTTTTTTGGTTTGGACTTCCAGTGCTCTGATTTTCTTTCAGAAACCACTAATTAAGATTTTACAGCTCCAGAAGGCTAGAGTTTCACTTCAGTGTGAACTTGGATGAGTATTTTAGTAAGTTATTGTCTAGGAAATCATGCAATACAAGTTATTCTTAATGTGCTATATCAAGTAATGATATCCCACTCTGATTTTAATTTCAAACTTAGTCAATGATAACTAAAAGGAGTAAAATAAATACCCAATCTTTTCCTCATTCTGGATCATCTTTTTTTTTAATGACTTGAAGCAGTTCTCCTTGAGAATTTTTGTTTTGAATCAAAAGGAGGTGAACGCTCAAGAGAGATATCATAGAATCATAGAATCAACCAGATTGGAAAAGACTTCCAAGATCATCAAGTCCAACCCTCAATGATCTTTTTTTCATTGATATTTTCACTGATTTTCGCTTTTATTTCACTTTTTTCACTTTTTAACTAAGTTCTTTGACTACTCCAAACACTTGTAGCTCCATTGCCAGAACTGACAAAAAACCCAACAAGATAAATAACATTCTTTAATGGTCATAGAATCATAAAATCATAGAATTAAGCAGGTTGGAAAAGACCTCCAAGATCATCAAAGTCTACCCCTACCGTGGTCACTAGCCCATGGCACTAAGTGCCACATCCAGTCTCAGCTTGAAAACCTCCAGGGATGGGGAATCCACCACCTCCCTGGGCAGCACATTCCAATGCCTGAGCACTCTCTCCATAAAAAAATCTCTTCCCAATATCCAACCTAACCCTCCCCTGGCAGAGCTTGAGTCTGTGCCCTCTTGTCCTGCTGCTGGTTGCCTGGGAGAAGAGACCACCCCCCACCTGACTCCAACCTCCTGGCAGGGAGTTGCAGAGGGTGAGAAGGGCTCCCCTGAGCCTCCTCTTCTCCAGGCTGAACACCCCCAGCTCCCTCAGCCTCTCCTCATGCCACTTGTGCTCCAGTCCCTTCCCCTTTTGCCACTTTCCCAGGCAGATGGAAAATTCCTCAGTGACATGTGTCAGTTACTGGACCACACAAGGCCTTTCAAGGCTCGATCTGCCTGCTAACCAATAACTTGCAAAGTTTAATATTATATGTCTCCTTTCATAATCAGAACTTAGTAAAAACTATGTGCCAGTCTAGTAAGAAGTGAATAAAGCTGATGCAAAGCCTATTTCAAGTGGGTATATCTAATCCTAAATGTCACTTTTTACTGGTTGACAAACATTTATCACTTCATTTCACAGTACAATAAACAACTCATAAGTCACTGGCTAATTTGATTGACAGTAGCCTTGAGCATTCTTTAGAAATCATTTAGTATACTGCACTAAGTCAGACTTTCAGGATAATTGACCTCAACAATATGAAAAAGAAAAGTCCTATAGTCTGCTTAAAATGAAGGGAAAGGGGGAAATCAAAAATGTGAGAACAATAAATTATAGAAATTTCTCATTTGAGTAAGCAACAGCTTTAATAGCTTTCTCTAAGAACTGAGTGCACTCAATTGAACATCTGCTTTCCAGCTGTGTATATTGATATATTACCAGGGGTTTATTCTCTTCTACTTTAAATATATCCATAAATTTTTCAGAGCTCCACTACCTGACTTTCTGACAATGCCTTGATTGTGAAAGATATAAAAATGTCAAAAATCCTGTAGGCCATTTTATGCCCAGGATATTATTTTTCAATTGAATCCAAAGACAGATGTCTATGAACAATTAAACCATTCTCCAATCACACCTTGTTCCAGCTGGGATCATAGAATTAAAAGGAAATAAGCCATCATGATTCACTTATTGCAGGAGTACCTAGTGTTTCCTGTACTGCTGATAGATTCTTATTAAACAATTCTGTCGATGGAAAATGAATATTGTCCGCTGCTTGAACTTCTAAAGTTAGTGCTTTGATATTAAATTTGATTTTCTCCTCTTATAATAATTCATACACTTAGTGACTGGCTTCAGAAATTCCCATTAGATGGAGATTATGTTATCTAAAGCTGACTAAATCCCATGTCAGGTCTCAGGGAGTTTAGCTGTAAAACAGAACACAGAAAAGACCTGGAGTGAAAAGAGGAATTTGCTAATCACAAAAATGTATCCTAGTGTCTCTTCTATTAAAGGAGATGTGGAAAATGTTTACTTCTTTCCCCCTTCCCCATTTTAATATGAAGTTACCTTTTTCAACTCTCTTTGCCACTGTTTCTTGCTTGGCAGCCACACAGCTCAGAGCTATGTCTATGACAAGGGGCCATATAACATGTGTCCATGACCCAAAAAAATCATCAATATGTTTATGTTTTAGTGATTCACAACATCTATACTCCCAATCATGATGGGGAACATTTCATTTCCAGACTGTGCCCAGAAAGGTTGCGAACAAAATATTTCTGCACTTTGTAGATGTTCAGTTTATGATCTTAAGTTTTATATTCTAAAAGAAACAAACACTCCTGCCATTTCCCTTGGACACAATAGAGCAGACACAAGTAGCTTTTGTTTCTAAAAGCTAATATAAAATTGAAGGAGAAAGCTACTGATTGATATGTTTAATTTTATTAAATGGCACTGAAGAAACATGATCGCATCTTTCAGAAACACTAGCAATTAAGAGGACCTGTTAAAGGTTATAAGTTAACTATCTCTTAGTCTTGGTAGTTTTGAGCAAAAGATTGACTCATATTACACTTCTGACTATGGAAGTTACAATCAAGCGAGAAGTCTTTTCCCTTAAAATGCTGAGATTCTCAAGACTGAAACCAGGAGTGAGGAGAAAGACTTGGGAGGGACAGTGGATGAGAAGCTCAGCATGAGCTGCAGTGTGAGCTCAGCCCAGAAACCAATGGAATCCTGAGCTGCATCCAAAGGAGTGTGGGCAGCAGGGCAAGGGAGGTGATTTTTCCACTGGCAGCAGGGCAAGGGAGGTGATTCTTCCACTCTGATCTGGTAAGATCCACCTGGAATACTGCAAAATGTTCTGGTGTCCTCAACATAAGAAGGACATGGAACTGCTGGAACAAGTCCAGAGGAGGCCACCAAGTTGCTAAGAGCACTGGAGCATCTCCCTGTGAGCACAGGCTGAGGGAGTTGAGGCTGTTGAGCCTGGAGAAGAGAAAACTGTCTGGAGATCTCAGAGCAACTGGCAGTGTTCACAGCCAGGTTGGCTGAAGCCTTGAGTAACCTGATCTAGTGAGGAGGTGTCCCTGCCCAGGGCAGAGGTTGGAACTGGATGATCTCTAAGGTCCATTCCAACCCTTAAATTCTATGATTCTATTATTCTATGAATATATCAGAGGAGACAATTGAAAGATAAATCCAAAAGACAGAAAACTGATGTTTTTCTGTATAACCATTACAAATCTGCACTAGGTGCACTGGTTTACATTACACACTTCTTGCATATGTCTATGTATGCATAACTCAAAAAAACCTAAACAAGGTCAGCTTCTGCTCACAGGCCCCAACCAAGCAAATCCTTTAAGCATGTGCTTAAATTCAGCAGAGGAATAATAATGTCAACATCAAGGAAGCTCCACACATGTTTAAGTGATTTAAACGTTCACAGGTTCAGGGCAGTTTTATTTAGGATTTATTCTCTTGTAGCAGTGAACACTGACATGAGTTTCACTTTCTTTCCTGTCTGTTTATAAGAGAGAAGAAATTTGTAGGCCCAGGTAATTATGTGGTTTTTAAAACAACTTATAACCCTCTGCAACTCCCTGACAGGAGGTTGGAGTCAGGTGGGGGTTGGTCTCTTCTCCCAGGCAACCAGCAGCAGGACAAGAGGGCACAGACTCAAGCTCTGCCAGGGGAGGGTTAGGTTGGAGATTAGGAAGAGATTTTTTGCAGAGAGAGTGCTCAGGCATTGGAATGTGCTGCCCAGGGAGGTGGTGGATTCCCCATCCCTGGAGGTTTTCAAGCTGAGACTGGATGTGGCACTTAGTGCCATGGGCTAGTGACCATGGTAGGGTTGGACTCGATGATCTTGGAGGTCTTTTCCAACCTAGTTGATTCTATGATTCTGTGATCTATATTTATACAAGAGTTCTCCCTTGTGTTAATTCCATCCCTCTCCCTACTGACTCTCCCCTCCTTATTTTATTTTATCTAATAATACTTGGATCCACGTGCTCAGATGCGCTTGAAAATCAAGAACAATGTAAAGATATTAACTACATTTATAAGAGAAAACACTGGGAAACATCTCTCTTGCAGAAATAAGTGGTTAAGTAGCACTTCAAGGAAAATTCGATTCAGAGGAGTTAATATATTTTCTCTTTTATTTTTTAATTTTTTATTTCTTTTTACCTCAGACATACTCCAGTTCCAGAAAGGAAAAATACTAACTTTTTTGTAGTTACAAAGGTTGCAATTTTATTTTTTTTACTTTTGAAATAGGGATAACATTTAGAAGGAAAACAAAAAAAAAAAAACATTGGAAAAACCCTTTTTAATTCCCCCTACCCACCTCATCTCCACCTGGATTCAGCTAGGAGTTTAGTGTTCACATTGCTGCTTGCTAAAATCCTGTCAAACTCAAATGAGGGGTCATTATAATGATATCCAATACTTCTAGCCAGAAATTCTTGCATTTCTCATGGAGTGTGTGTGGAATTGTGGGGGACCAAGATACAGAAAGTTAAAGCACAGCATCCACGTTCATACAACATATAAATGGCAGAAAAGAGAATTTTTAATTCCTGGGACTTGGACACAAATACCAAACCTCAGACACTGGTTCAGCTCAGCCTGTTCAGCTGCATTTAAGGCTTAAGAGATTGTACCTGGATATTCAACTGATTAACAAGTTGTTCTCTCTTGATATAAAAAACCTGAAAATTTCTTTTAAATGTGGAAGAAATCTTGCTGACTGAAGAAGGAAAGAATATTTTTTAAGCAACTGCTTATTTTTTCCTCCAGATCTGTGTGGTGAAAAGAGATATGATATTTTTAACTTTGTCTTCGGTCCTTTGCATTACCCTTCAATGGGTTTTTTTATTCCTTCATTTATTTTGAAAAACAAATTCAGAGAGGTTTGAAAATGAAGTCCTTTATAACACTTCCAAATGCTAGAAATTTGTGTCCAGTAAAGTATCTTCTTCCAAAGATGCAGAATTTGTATTGTTTTTATTTTACAAAGTGTACTGTAAGACACAAGAGTGGAAAATGCATGTTTCATCCCTAAGTTGCCTTAAGATTCTGCTACCAAGTTGGGTTTTTTTTTCAGTGGAGTAAGAGAAATTTAACAGAATTGCAGAATATTTGGAGTTGGAAGGGACCCATGAAGATCATCTAGCCCAACTCCTGACCCTGCACAGACATCCCTGAGAATCACACTCTGTGCCTGAGATTATTGTCTAAAGACTTCTTGAGCTCTGTCAGGATTGGGACTGTGACCACTTCCTTTAGGAGCTGTTCATCTCCCAAACACCTCTGGGGGAAGAACCATTTGCTAATATCTAACATAAACTTACTCTGATACAACTTCCCCATTGAGTTCCCCCTTATGTTTACTGAGAGCTTAGACATACTCAATTTCTGTCTGGAACTACCAAAATCCCTGCACAAGTTATAATGTCTTATTATCAGGATGGACCTAAAAATCTTTGCTAAAATGCTGATAAAACCCAGAAGCTTGATTTCATTTTAAATATTCTATATTTTGAATGTATTTAATGAGCTATTAGCATGCAAATTAATTTGTCCTCCCTCGGTATTAAAAGGCACAGAATCTTCAAAATTAATATAACTGAATTATAATGTGGGTAAGACTGGACAAGATCTGTCAAGAAATCATACTTGATTTGGATTATTGATAAACCAAAATGGTATGAAAACAAATATATACATATTTATCTGGCTGAAAAGAGAGAGTCTAATAAATTGTTTCTAGTTTAACATCTGAAATCAGAATGGTGACATCCTAATTGGCATTCAGAGGAATACTGAGGTAGCAAAGTGTTGCTGCAGGAGTGAATGTTAGCAGTGTGAAAGATTTACACTCCCATTTGGGAAAGTCAGGCACATTGGATGAGCTCCAGCAGGTAAGAAACCATTGTGTGGGAAAGGTGAATAATTGTATGTCACAGGATCAAAGGAGTGCTCGAAATGTTAGAGGAAATTGCTACAGGAGTTTAGAAGAAAGGTTTTCTCCCCCATGGAAAGCAGGCACTGGCTGTTGAATGAGGCCAGGGAAATAGGAGACTGCATGTCCTACGAGTCAAAAAAGTCAGGAGGCTATTGCCAAAGTGATTAGGGAAACAGGTTGCAGCACTGAACTTTGGCATATGAGGGAGACTTACAATATGAAGTTTCAAACCAGGCACCAAAGGAAACTCCTACAAGAGCTGAAGGCTAAAGGAAGAGTCTTGGTTTAACCCCAGGCAGCAGCCAAGCCCCATGCAGCTGCTTGCTCACTCCCACACCAATGAGATGGGGGAGAGAATCAGAAGAGTAAAAGCTAGAAAAACTCATGGGTTGAGATAAAGACAGTTTAATAGAAAGCAAAAGCTGCACACACAAGCAAAGCAAAACAAGGAATTAATTCACTGCTTCCCACAGGCAGGAGGTGTTCAGCACCTTCAGGAGAGCAGGGACCAGCATATGTAATGGTTACATGGGAAGACAAACTCCATCATTCCAAATGTTCCTCCTTCCTCCTTCTCCCTCCCACTTCATATAGTGAGCATGATGTGCTATGGTATGGAATGTCCCTTTGGTCAGGTTGGGTCACCTGTCCCAGCTGTGTCTCCTCCCAATCTCCCATTCACTCCCAACTCCCTTCCCAGTGTGGCAGTGAGGAAAGCAGCAAAGGCCTTGGCTCTGTGTGAGCTCTGCTCAGCAGCAACAAACACATCTCTGCATTACCAACCCTGTGCCCTGCACAAATCCTAAACACAGCCCCATACTAGTCACTGGGAATGAAGTTAGCTCTGTGCCAGTCAAAACTAGTGCAGGAATATTCATTTATTTTGTGCAGCTCTAGGACAGGTTTTTATTTGCCAAGATATTTTTGGTTTGGAGTAAGAATCAAAGCATCTTTTTGCAAGGGGTGTAGGAGGATGTGGTTTATAGTCTTGCTGATTTTTTTGCAAATAAAATTTGATTTGGTTAAGATACCTCTATTTCATGATCCATTGCTTCAATAGTCAAACCTTGAAGAGAGTTTGTAAAAAAATATTAAATAAGGGTTTTAAATGAAACTAACTGTTTTCTATTCTGAGATAGTTCAAATGTTGATTAAACTGCCCTCAACCTGCCTTCAGGTGTTAAATTTAGGGTCTTCAGCAAAAGCCAAATGAAAAACTCTTCTTGCCTCCAAAGGTAAGATCTTGCCAGGATATTTATCAAGGTAGCAAAAGTCAGGCAAGCAGGAACTTGAATAAAAATCGAATACTGACTTCAGGATTTTGGACTTTTGAAACTCCTTGAGATTAGTCTCTCTTGGTTTCCCTTGAAATTAATGATGGCAACAGAATTGATTTAGATGAGAATGTAGTGAGCTTAACCAAGAGCAAATCTTCAAATCCTACTCTATGAACACCTAATCCTGAGAGATTAAGTTACAAAAAGCATTTGTAGGATTCTTTTTTTTTGGCTTTCTTCCCATAGAGATAAACCCTAATGAAACAAACAAGCATTTTGCAAGGATGAACTTGTGAAAGGAAAAATGGTCTCGTTTTTCTGTTCTGCAAATTAGCCACATACTCTAAATCTGTGTTTTAGCTAATGATTGTATGTGTTAGTACACAATTTGGACATGGTCTGTGTAAGGAAATATGCACATGCTCAGTGCAATGGAAGATGTTAATCATCTATGTTAATGAACTCCTGTTGTTTACAGGAGAATAGCAGATAACAGCTCAAAACAAAAGATCCTGTCTGTGAACTCATTTATTTGATTCAAAACATGGAGATTAAGAAATAACCAAATATTATACTTCAAATAATATATTTAAGTATCATGTATATCACTGGCTTAGTGACTCTATGTAACTAAAAATACTTTTGAAAACTTATGCTGACCCATGTCTCCAATTATCACAGTGTGTAGGATATTCAGATGGGAAACCTGGGAGAGCACTCAGAGTTGTTTAAGAGTGGGATAACCTGTGAGAACACTTACAATCTTCTGCCCCTTTCCCTCAAGGCCAAAGGATGGTTACCAATTTGTTTTCTCTGTTAATATAGACTACATCTCCTTCCAGAGCTTCTACAGCCTTTACTGAATTTCCAGAATTTCCCCTTATTGAAGATATTTTTGCACAAAGTGAATCTATAACTTCCCTGCTAAAATCAGTTGTGGTCTGAAAGTGAGAAGACCCAACAAGACAGTTGATCCTACTGTCTCTCCAAAAGCCACACACTGCTTTGATGAACTTGTAATTTATTTGCTGCTTCTAATTGAACTTCTTCCTTTGTCTTTTGACAATAGCATAAAGTTTAGAGTTACTACATCATCTGTCATGTGATATCAGCCTTTACACCTTTTAAAAGCTTATTTTCAATTGCAGTTTCTGACTTCCATTTTCTTCTTGTGATGAACAGGATCATGGCAAATATAGAGATTCTGTCTGAAGAAAAGCTCATGGAATGAGGCTGACACTGAAATCTCATGGAAGAACACTAATACAAAATAAGAAGATTTAATGTGTCAGATGGCAAAAAAAATTCTTCATTTTCTTCAAGAAATCAGGGTACCCCAATATTCAAAGTTTATTAGACAACACCTGTTCATTAGTTCAGTAAAGGATGTGCATTCTAGTTGCACCACATTAGAAAAGGATCTTGCTGCTAATTACAACTTTCTGACAAATTGTGAGATGTCCATTAACTGTAGAGGTTTCTGCAGTTCAAACAACCATACTTCATTTACTGGAAATGAGAAATGTATCTTTTGTCTGTATCACTTCATTGCTTACCTGGTTTTCATTCTATGTTGTCCTTTACCCTAATGAGGGTTATCTGAAACAAGGTTTCTGCTAAATCCTGGTTTCCTTAGCAATCAATACAGAAAACAGGAGTGAGAGGAGGAACTCAATGTAAATGGTTTAGGCTAATGGTTGGACTTGATGATCTTAGAGATCTCCTCCAACCTTGATGATTCTATGATTCTAAAAAAAAGGAACTGCAATATGAATAGCTAAATGAATTCTCCACTGTGCATGTAACTAAGGGAATAGAAGAAAAGGGATTTAAAATGGGAAACAGGAAAAAACAAAGACATGTTCGACAATATTTTCTGTGGAATTAATAGAAAGTAGAAGTTTATCACCAGTATAACCTAGCTTTAGTTATATATGAAAGGAAGAAATATAAAAGAAGCAGGAAAAATGACAAGGAAAGTGTAGTCTGGGCTTGAATCTGGGCTTGATGTTGGAAAATCTTAGTGTTTTCAGGATTATTGGCAAAAAAACCCCCAACTATGCTATACAATTTACCCCAGAGCAGTTAAAGTGTTTTCAGGATTATTGGCAAAAAAAACCCCAACTATGCTATACAATTACCCCAGAGCAGTTATTAAAGATTTTTGAGGGGAAAAACCCCTTTCAATCTCCCTCATTTTCACTCTCCAAACATTTAAAATAGAAAGTTTCTACTCTTGTGTCTGGTGTTTTTTCAAAGTAAGTGCAATTCAATATAGCAGAAGTCAGAGTGGAAAACATATTCTCTCAGACTCTTCAGCTATTTCCAGAGTCAACAGATTTTGATAATACATAGAAACATTCTTTATCATTTTAATAGCTTAAATGTCAAAATGGCTCATCTGCTTGGCTTCTAAAGTCTCCTTCTCCTTGGCAAACCTTTTCAGCACAGCTATAGGATGGATAAGTAAGAAAACGAATACAGAAGGGTTAATTTGGAGCAAGGGAATGTACTTTCTTTTGAGACTCACAGTAGAAAATTAAAAATGGTTTTCATTTCTGTCCTAATTACATCATAATCCTAGGAAAACAGGACTAGATTTCTAAGGATTGCTTTTTACCTTCCCAATTTACAGTGTGCTTGTATATAAATGCAACCATAGGAGCCTTTCTTTATGTTTCTACTTTCACCCCTCTGTTCACACATCCAAGTTTTCAAAGCAAGGTATCTATAAGCAGAAGTAATTCTTTGATGATAAAGTAGTTACAT
Organism: Acanthisitta chloris; assembly: GCF_000695815.1. NCBI lineage: Eukaryota > Metazoa > Chordata > Aves > Passeriformes > Acanthisittidae > Acanthisitta > Acanthisitta chloris. Next base: position 2,164 of record NW_008671575.1, on the reverse strand, counting down.
AATATTACCAACAGTTTAGACTCTAAATTTTATAGTTCTTTGAATGCCCTATATATTATTTTAGAGCCAATGAGAATTTCCACTTAAATCTTTTGATGCTTTAAAAATAGAGAAGAACCATCTATACCTTTCCCCTTTACCCTAGTTATCAGCTGTAAATTAAGTATGGTTTCTTTATTTTTTTCCTTACAAAATGCCACAAAAGAACTTAAAACTTTTCGAACTCTTATGACCACCTCTGGCACCTTTACCAGCTATAACAACACATGAAATCTATCTGATATTTTTAGATCTACCTATCTTTTGTTTTCTTCTACATAAACACCTTTCTGCCTGTTCTGAGATACTAATTTTCATATCTGAGATGCACAGTAGCACCTCCTGCTTTGGGTAATTATATGGTAAGGTTCCTGAAAACCTCGTCCCTCTTATTAAACCCTACAATAATTTCCAGCCATCATTTTGCTAAGTGTTCCCTGCCTGTGGAGTCTTGATGACATAATTCAGATCTGCTTGCAAGACCCTCACCTTAGGCTAATTACATTCTAATTGCATGACTTTATGGTTTCTTGGGAAAGGAGAAGGAAAACTCTTCATGTTACATTCTTTAATAGTTCTTTGGGGGAGGTGACATGCAGAAGAGATGAGCATTACACGGTAAAATTGTGTGGACATTTTCTTTAAATGAATGTGACAGCACAAAATCAACATCTGCTATGCATGATGGATGCTCAGTAGGTCTGTAGTAAGTGTTTTATTACCTTTTGCCAG
>NW_008671575.1:0-1230 GCF_000695815.1 Acanthisitta chloris | reverse complement strand
CACAGCCTCCCTGGGCACCCTGGGACAGTGTCTCACCACCAGAACAGGGAAAAACGTTTTTCTCACATCTAACCTAAATTTCCCCTCCTTCGATTTGTCCCCATTTTCCCTTGTCCTGTCACTGTAGCTCCTAACAAAGAGTCCTTCTCTGGATTCCCCAGAGCCCCTTCAGATACTGATAGACTACTAAGAGCTCTCCACAATGAAATAGTAAGAAGACAAGTCATAAAATTAGATGTGTAGGAGGCACAGACAAGGGTGTTGAGGCCCTGGGATATTGCCCAGGGAGGTGGTGCAGTCACCATCCCTGGAGGTGTTTCAGAGGTGTCTGATGTGGCACTGGAGGATCTGGGTTAGGGTTTGGGGGTTCCAGCAGTGACAGGTTCATGGTTGGACTGGATGATCTTAGAGATCTCCTCCAACCCTGATGGTTCTATGATTCTATGGTCCATAAGGTAAACAAAATCAACTAACACCCCACCATCACCACTACCAATTGCATATATTTAGTGCAGTTTCAGTGCATTATATTCTCAGTGTTGACAGGAAAAGCTTTTTTTCCAACATATACTTCTAGCTCAGGTGACCTATCCTCTTACTAACCTAACAGAAATTTTTCTTTATTTTCCAATGCTGCAGAAATCATACAGATATATAGGCCTGCTAAAATCTCCATAGCAATATTTCTCCTTGTTTCTCAGAGGATACACCAAGCACATTCCTCATATAACTTCCTGACTTTCAGTGGATCTATGCCCTGGGTGAAAGCTTTCCAATTCTAAGCACAATTCATGGACTAGCTGAAGAGCTAATCAAACAAAAAACAATCACTTCTAGGTGTAATCCTGCCCTGTAGGGTGCTGTCTCTCTCATCTCCTAAGAACCAGGATTTTGTTTTCTATTTCTTGGGGTTTTTTTCTAGGGTAGAAAAATGAGCAAGAATACTTTGAACATTACAGAAGAAAGCTGAATACTATAAATCTTGCTAACATTAAATCCTATAAGTATCCAACTTAGATGTTCCACAAACCTTTAAATCTTTCCAATTCTGGAAAATTTATGCACCAAGAAATAAACACTTTAATAATTCTTTTGCTTTTCTTTCCTTTATTCCTCCACCCCAGAAAATAATTCTATATTTTATGTCAAAGATGAATCAGGAAATCCCAGTCTAGGAGTCTCCTTTCTGGAAACAAAATTGAATTATGGCATTGAGAGGGTTAAAATATA
>NW_008671574.1:0-464 GCF_000695815.1 Acanthisitta chloris | reverse complement strand
GGTCTGTACTGGTCTGTATATGATCTGCACTGGTCCACACTGTATATGATTTGTACTGGTCTATACTGGTGTGTACTGGTTCATATTGGTCGGTACACGGTCTGTACTGGTCTGTACTGGTCCACACTGGTCTGTAGATGATTTGTACTGGTCTATACTAGTGTTTACCAGCTCATATTAGTCTGTACATGGTCTGGACTGGTTCATACTGGTCTCTATATGACCTGTACTGGTTCATACTGGTCCATACTGGTCCCTACTGGTCTCACCTCATCCTTCTCCACGGTGGCGTCGCTGAGCAGTCGAACGTCGTCGTGGACGTCGAAGTTGAACAGAGGCCCTGGGGGGGGAGGGGAGAGGCGTGTGACGTCACAGCGATGGCGTCGCCCACGTGACATCATCGGTGACGTCACAGCGATGGCGTCGCCCCTGTGACCTCATCGGTGACGTCACAGCGATGGCGT
>NW_008671573.1:847-1117 GCF_000695815.1 Acanthisitta chloris | reverse complement strand
AAAGGCCGCACCTGGCGGCAGAGGGGGCGGCGGGGGTGGTGCAGGGTAGTTCATGGCATTGATCTGGGTCATGCAACTGGCCAGGTGGCCCAGGAGCCGGGTGCGCACCTCGGTGTTGACGCCCTCGCAGGTGGAGAGGAACCGTGTCACCTCGTTCATGCACTCGCTGAAGCCGGCACGGTATTTGCCCAGTACTGTGGGGTCTGTGCTCAGTGCAGCTGCGGGAGGAGAGAGGTACACAGCAGTCAGCAGGCTCCACAGGGAACAGGG
>NW_008671573.1:0-777 GCF_000695815.1 Acanthisitta chloris | reverse complement strand
AAGGGGGGAAAGCAGCCCCTCTGGCAGTGTGTCTAGTGTTCCCAGGTGCCAAAAGTTCAGATGGACAGCACAGCCCCTCTGCTACCAAGTCTACCAGCATCAGGAACCCAGGTGGGGAACAGGCAACTTCCAAGAGTCCTCCTATGTCCCCCCTCTGTACTAAGGATCCAGGTTGGAAACAGTCCCCCCAGTGGCTCTTGTGCCTCCCACATCCCCAAAACAGATCCATGTGGGGAGCACAGCTCCACTAGCAGAGGTGAACCAAGCTGGGACTGCAGCCCTTCCAGCACCAGGGATGCAAAGATCACAGTGACCCTCTGAGCCCCTCTGTACTGGGGATACAAGTGAAGAGCATGCTACCCCTCACCACCCCCAGCAGCAGGCATGGAGCACTGTGCCCCCCCGACTCGCCAGTACCCAGGATACAGGTGGAGAGCCACTGGCTTCTAGTGCCAGGAGTACAAGTACAGCACACAGTATTCTCCCTCCATCACCCACTGGGGATGCAGGTGCAGAGCCCGGTGTCCCTGTCACCCTCTCTACCGAGGATGCAGGCAGGGACCGCGATGCCCCAAGCCCCCGGGATGCAGGCAGAGCCGCTCCAGCTCTCCCTCTCCCGGTCTCCCCCGGGACTCACCGGTCATCTGGGCTCTCTGGAGGCTCCGCAGGTGCTTGACGGTCATCTCCAGGATATCAGCCTTCTCCAGTTTAGAGTGCCGGGAGCTCTGCGGGAACAGGCGGGGCTCAGAGCGGCCCGGCAGCGCCGTTTCCCCCCGC
>NW_008671572.1:20385-30497 GCF_000695815.1 Acanthisitta chloris | reverse complement strand
CTCGCAGGCTTCGCCCTGAGCTCCCCCAACGCCTCCCGCCCTGCACACAGCCCTGCACACAGCCCCTGTGTTTGGTCCCAGAAATAAACCAAGAGCGTCTGGTTCTGAGCCCAAACTCGCAGGCTTCGCCCTGAGCTCCCCCAACGCCTCCCGTGGGCCCCAAGTGTGATGTCGGGACAGTCGGGACTGTTAAAAGGTGACTGATGACCTAATGCCAACCACAATACACCATCAGGTTTCTTTATCACTGGCTGGGCAAGTGAGACACATGGCAGGTGTTCAGGACCCAGAGGCAGGGGAGGAATCCCCCATCCCACCTTCTGTAGGGATCCAGCTTGTCAGCCCCTCGAGAGAGGAAATTCACTGGGGTTTTGTTTTCCTTCACACACTGGCTGAACTAAAAAGCTAGTGAATGGGTACAGTAATGAATCTATGCTGGATGCACAGCACTGTGGCTTAAAGGGAAAAGTTATCAGGTAAGAACAATGCTCGGAAAAGACCAGAGTAGCAGTGCTCGGCAGATAAATGTGCACTTGCCAAGTCTGATCCAGACAGTGGGTGCGAAACAAAGCAGGATGATGAATAATGTGGTCGTCATTGCTCATGTTGGTGTGGCAATTACAGGCAGGACTCTGCTCTTGGGGTGCAAGTTGGAGCTCTGGTACCCTTTGACTTTAGAGGCATTTCTAGTTCTGGCAGCTCAAATCTAAGGTTGCTGCCAATAAAAACTTGGCAGATTACAACTGTTGAAATCCGTAGATTAGTTTACGAGGCCTCAATCCAAGTGCCCAGCCTGCGGTCGCACACGGGTGGGGAATAGGACGTGCAGCACTGCGTGAGGGAGGCAGTGCCAGCCCCGCACTGGCTGCGACGATGATCCCAGCAAAGATGCAAAGAAGCCACCTGGCACAATTCCAGTTATCTCTACTGGGACGCTGGGATTCATCACAATGGGCAAGGGATGCTGGACAATGATGTGCTTCATTTCTGTGGAAAGCCAGAAACAGATGAAGGCATGAGCAGATGAGAGCAGAGAACAGATGAAGGCTCCTCCAGTTTTCTGGGCTTCAGCCTCTACTTCGGAGGAGGGTTTTGACTGAGCAGAAAACCAAACAGATCTCATCAGCAGTCATTCAGCACCACACTGAAGTCTGGAAACTTGAAACATCTTCTTCAACGATGTTCATTAATGCTGAAGAGCCTGAATGACTTGCTTGAGCACAGTTTACTTGGTTCCAACTCTTGCACACAGAGAAGTTCTTTATTCATGTGGAGCTGCTGCTCCACAGGGGCTATGAGACACCCTTAGTGAATGACTCTATTTTCCCTTTGTATCCCTGGACAAACTTTGAGGCACAGAGTAGCTCTGGGCATGAACTGGAATAGAAAGGAAACAGCAGAGAGTGACGTCTGATTGCCGGAGCTAAACGGGGCATTAGGCATTGCACCTCCACCAGTGCTGCACCAATAAACTCAACATCCAAGCAGTGTATGCAGCCATGCCCTGTCAATGATGTTAAATGTAATCTCTAACTGGCTAGAGATTTTTGTAAACACATTTGCGTGTCTGGACGCACTTAACACGATTCCAATCACTTCTCAGATCATTGGGTTCAACTGTTGTGCATCTTCAGCATACAACTGGTGCCAGTTCCTTCTGCTTTCACAAACTTAGTATTAGAACGGGAAACAAAGAATACTTGCTTACAGATAAAGGCATATGGATAAAAAGAGTTGTTCTGTGGGTCGAGAGCTGGCTTCCCTCAGCAGGGCCCCTAGTGTGGCCCGGCTGGTGGACAGGGACGTGCTGGAGCTGGTTGGCCAATCCAATCAGTATAAGACACGCTTAGCCGAAATTATTATAACTCTGTACACGACAGCCTAATAAACTGACATTTTGCTCGCATCAAGCTGAGTCCCGTCTCTCAATCGCGGCATTGTTCTTTAACACCAACACAGATTCAAATGGTAATTTGTGAACCACCAAATGATGGGGCATCAGAAACGTCACCAAGCCAAGAGGCTGTTCAGAAGTATAAGACACGCTTAGCCGAAATTATTATAACTCTGTACACGACAGCCTAATAAACTGACATTTTGCTCGCATCAAGCTGAGTCCCGTCTCTCAATCGCGGCATTGTTCTTTAACACCAACACAGATTCAAATGGTAATTTGTGAACCACCAAATGATGGGGCATCAGAAACGTCACCAAGCCAAGAGGCTGTTCAGATTACAGAGCACGGGTTAAGAAGGGCTCTGAAGTAATGCTGTGTGATTGCTGCAAGGTGAAGAGAATCTCAGCTGACTTTTCACCATATGTGGGGATTATAAAGCTGTGGTCATTTTGAGACTGAGACCGAGTTCAAGTAATTTCTTTGATAAAATGTGTTAAGCAAAAAAAAATATATATATACATACATACACATATATAAAGCTCAGCACTTAGAGTTAGCATTAGGAAGATCTCTCTTAAAATGAGAAGAGCTAGCAGACAGGAGTAAGGACTGCACAACTCCTGTGGTTCTTGATAGCTTCAGTAAGTGGCTTGAAATGCAGTGAGAAGCAGCTGACCTCCCTGTGACTAACTTCTCATTCCACCTGAATACACACAGTTAACAGAAGACATCTTGAGTAGACTCTCTCTCAAGCATGACTTACAATACCCAAAAAAGCCGGTATACTGTCTATGGAAAAGCTCCGTAAATCTGATGTGCGGAGTTCACCTGAAATTCAGAGGGGTTCAGCCAACTAAGGACTGAGACAAGCCCCCCTCCAAACCTTTTAAAAGCTTACTGAAGAGCAGGCCCTGTCACACAAACCACAGTCTAGCCCTTCTGCTTGGATCACAACAAGTGTCTCTAGGACTCCTCTTGTAGAGAACACCTGCTTCAAGAGATGTGGATTGCACAGGTATTACACAGCCCCTAATTAAAGCAAGGCCAGACTCTTGCTACACAAAACCATAGCACAGCCACTGGCAAGCACTTAAGGCTATATGTAGAAGCTTCAAAAAATGAAGGTATCTAATTTGGGGTCTCAAGCTTCAGAGGCAAAACCCAGCCAGAGGAAAGAATCCTGTGAGTTTTTTCAGTTACTACTCTCCCTGGTAAACACAGTGGAGCATAAAACACAGTCCAGTTCCAAGCAAAGTTAGGGTTCCTTCACGGGACTTTAGTCGGGTTGCCTCTGGAATCTGATGCTGTAGATAGAAAAAGTGAGGATGGAAAATCTGGGAGAAGAATGTGCTCCCACAGGAATAACTGAAGTGTGTCAGCTCTTCACAGAAAGCAGGCAAAAGAACAGGACTTCTCCATGTCTGGAGAGGAAAACTCGGAGTGCTCTGGTGCCACGATGTGTGTGACTGAAACGGAAGAAGAAGGGAAAAAAAAGCCATGAGAAAACAACACTAAAGCTACACACCGAAGGGACTAACAGGAGTCTTAGTGATCAGCTGGGGAGGGCAAAGCTTTCTTGTACCAGAACAGTATGGTTTCTGCAGAGATGTCCTGGCAGTTCACAAACTGTGGACAAATCTTTAATGCCTGAGAACTAATGAGTAGGAAATTGGCAACAAAACTATCACCTCTTCAGTTTCTCTTCTACTGAAAGGAACTGGACTTTGAATCCAAACCTTGTAAATAACTCTGATTACAACAAATTTATTCATCCTTCCTCATCATCATCTGCTAGCAGAACTAGCTCACCAGTCTTCACTATTTACCAACCATATAGGTCAGCTTGCTTTTCTTAGTAGCTGTGCCCTTGTTAGAAAGGAGACATCGGTGATCTGCTTACTGGTGCCTAGCAATGCTCTCAGTGATGTGAGGACTGATAGAGAACCTCAAATTGGGTGTAACTCTGCACAGCCGTTGCCAGAATATTACTGCTAACATTTCACAGCTCATGTTTTGAAAAGATTTTGGATGCAAAAACAATGTCGTCCTTTAATAGATGAGGCTGTAGCACAGAAGTGGCTTGTGTTCACCAGCCCAAATGCACAGCAAGGTAATAGTATGGTGTTTTTGCCATCTGTAGTAGCTTTACTACAGACAAGCAAAAAGCCATCAGTGATTACCAAAGAGTCACATGAAATGAAAGCCAGTCACAGCCTGGCTAAAACTCCCCAACTGCCTTCAAATTTGACATCTTATCTAATAATATAAAATCACTTCTTAATCATATAAAAGTTCTCAGCAGATACTAAGAGTAATAGCAAAAGTTAAGTTTTACTTAGAGCTGATATAAAGTGAATTTTCTTGATAAAGATATGAAAATGGTAAACAGGACAAAATGGGTACATTGCAGCATGAACTACTACAGCCTGAAAAAAAGCACCTGCACAGCAGCTAGTGAAAACAGTCTGCATTTAGCTGAGAACTAGCTTTTTGGAGAAGCAGATACTAAGAGTAATAGCAAAAGTTAAGTTTTACTTAGAGCTGATATAAAGTGAATTTTCTTGATAAAGATATGAAAATGGTAAACAGGACAAAATGGGTACATTGCAGCATGAACTACTACAGCCTGAAAAAAAGCACCTGCACAGCAGCTAGTGAAAACAGTCTGCATTTAGCTGAGAACTAGCTTTTTGGAGAATTAAAGGTGTTTCTGTCAGGTTCATAGTGAAGTTTAGCACTGCCAGTCTAGCCCCTGTTCGTTCATAAAGCCCTGTGGTTATCTAAATAAATCACACAGGTATGGTTTTACTCCCACCTTGTGTGCTGGAAAAGAATATAAATAGAAAATAACAATCACTGTATCTCCCAGCCTGAAATTCGAATCTAAACCAGTCACGCTAAAGTCTGAGACACCTTCATGATCTAGAGACATGTGAATAAATTAACCATTTCTACAAGTATTTGCATGAGTGACCGAACACATTATCTGTGCCTGGGCATTTAATTTGCGGAACGCTTTGTAATAATTGCTGTACTATCTTCAACAAGGTTGTACTGGGGGCCTATTACACAGCTTGTCACTATGTGTCTCTAAATCGATTTATTTCATGCTTAACATGACCCCTTTGTGCCATGGCCTGATACTTAGCTGGTTTTCCAGCAAAGACAGTACTAAAAAAGTGGAAGATGCACTTTGACTAAGTCTTTCGATCGCCTAAAACTGAGCTGAGGAAAACCCATAGCTTTTTCTTCTAGCTAGAATGAATCTCAGCTTGACATCCCACAATGGATGGATGTTTGTTCAACCTGGCAAACCCAAAACTGTCTCAATGACTTTTCTGTCAGCCTTTGTGCTTTTCAACAAGTGCTTCTGATACTCTAATACACAATGCAGACAATATCTTCAAATTAGACATTTGGTCTGAACTCAAAGTCGGAGCTTAATATGCCTCACCATCAAGTTTTCAGCTACCTCTCAATGATGGCAATAACTTTTCCTCTGACCAAAGGAGTTCCATTTTCCTCCACAATAACTCTGCTGCTACAAAGACCTTGATCTTAGCCTAATGGCATAAGCTACTTCTTTGCTTTTATGCCCTCTACAGCCTTTCTTTACTGTCAAGAATCTGCTTTGCTAGCTTCCAAATATGATTGCTCTTCCTCTATAACTGGCCTTTTCACTTAGCAGGAGTTTCCTCCTCACACAGAAGCATTTCATTTTGCTCTTTCAACTCTTTCTCCAGAGTACTCCTTTGCCAGGGCCTATAAAAGATAAAAAAGGTAGTGAAATGCGTAACTACAGAAAAGGAGTCTAACATCTTTTTCTGCACAAGTTATCTAAAGAAATTAGTTTAGGAAGGCATAAAACACCTTCTAGTATAACATCATGTTGGTAAACAATTTTTTAATTATTTCCCTTATGAAAAGGTTGGTTGTTAAGCTGTTTGCCTTTTTTTTCCGTTTTACAGACTCTACCTAAAGTCTAGATAAACTCCATTCCATTACAGACAGGAAGATGTGTGTGCATGCATTTTAAGACCTGTTCTGCAATGTGCTCCTGGGGAAAGGGCAGGGGGTTTCCCTGGGTCACACTTTCAGATATAAACGATGCACTGATATTTGCCCATTGATGCTACACCAAAAGCTGTGATGGAGACGTGTTCTTGACAACATGAACACTGCCATCACCAACCAGAGTGTGCCTGGCAGGGTATTCCTTAATGGAGTCCTTGCTGCTCCACGGCCTATTGCTGCCATAGGAAGGATCCAAACTCGCATCCTAAGTCTTGGGCTGCAGAAGGCCGAACCAGGCTTTGCAATCAAACATCAGATGCCACCACCTGCACTTGCAGGTCTCAAATGGTCACAGAGATGAAAAATTCCATACATAGTGACACCAATGAACATGAGTGATTCTCATCAGTACCAAACCCCCAATAGTCACAGACAGACCTTTGCAAGATTTAAATCAGAAAGGGCATACACAAACTCTGGATCACATTTCCTGTTACACCACAGATTTACAGATTCAGTCCAAGTGAGAGCTGTCACCAATTCCTGACAACACCCAGAGCAGCTGTTTAGTGTATGTGAGCACTTACAATCCATCTACACTCCCACAGCACACAGGGACAACTTCAAATCAGAAAACAGAATTTAAGTTCATATTTGCTAAAACAATGGCTAAGATTTTTATATTTTTTAAAAGATGTTTGGGATTTCATCCTGTTGTTTTGATTTTTCTGATAGGAGCACAACACACAGGACATCAAAAAGCTCTGCTACTTAACAAGCACACCTGCAGTTACAGGTTTGAATCAGTTCTGAGCTTCCGGGGTGAAATTCTAGTTTTTCAGTATTGTGTCAAGTATGGAAGGAATATGCACTTGAAATATTTATGAGTGTCATCAGAAATAAGGTTATATTAATTATATGTATAAAGTGAAGTTAATGTTCTCACACAGAGATGGAAAAAGCTTCCTACAGATACCTGGTCGAAAGCACTGCATGCAAGACATGCCATGTATTCTTGTTTCAGTTTCTATTAGTTATTAAACAATTTCACCTGGACCTATTTTAAATAAGTTTACTTTAATAAGATGAGCAACAGTACTTGTAAATCAGAACATCTGGTGAAGCCCTGTAATCTGCTAGACAGTCTTGTGCAAGAGTAATCACTCCAACTAAGTGTTATTTGCAACGTGCTTTAATATTATGCCAGACACAGTGATTACATAAATGTAAAAAGCTTAAAAGGATGGAAGTAACATCATCTCCCTGAAATCATCACCAAGTGTCCAAATTTTCTGAAGTTCACATATGAATCACAAGCAAACTACCATCCTGGCAGAAGCCAAAGGTCCTGGGGGGAACATCCATGATGTTCACAAAAACTAGAGATTTATCATACTCTGGACATCTTCATTGTCCCAGTGACTGCTCATTGATTAACTGAGACAGGTAAGTTTGAGACCCTTGAATTAAACTGCTTTCATTAACAAATGCAAGTTTGGAGTGGACTTAAAAGAACATGAGCATGATCTGATTTATGGCTAGGCCAATACAAATATTTTTCTTCATTCAACAGTTATAAGGAGGAGCGAATGGTAAATATCTACAATTTCTCACTCTTCTGTATTCAGTGATGTGATTTTGCTATAAACTAGGCAAGCTGCTTTTAAATTATCTTGGATCAACCTAAACTGGTACTTCTGAGAGACATTTTTCAGAGAGATCATCTCTGTCATTGAGATACAAGTTTAAATTTCAGCCTTGGTTTCAAATTAGGGTTAAAAAATGACCTGGTACTGTGATCAAGATGCTCTAACAGCAGCAACAATAATCTACTGAAACATTCCTACTGCTACTAAAAAAAACCCCAAACAAAAAACTACTGGATGGGAAAATGTGTTGAGCAGCAGAAATTAATATTTTTCATGATTTTATATGACACAGCTGCAAACGCTGCACCTTAACTTGTATAACTACTATGATAGGTTTTCATACTCTTATTTTTATCAAAATTTGCTTAAATTTCACAGTTACAAAGATAAACCAGTAAGTGAAGCAGAGGGTTCACAGAAGTGGAAGGACAAATTTCAGAGGAGCTAATGAGGAGTTCTCCCCCAGTACTCCAAGCCACTGAGAAAGCTGCAACTACTCCCAGCAGAAGAGGGACTGAAGGGAAATACTGGGGCCATTGGCAGTTGTGCTACAGTGCCAGGAAGCTGCGAAATGACTGTTGTCGCCTCTCCGTGTACTTAGGTAATGGCAAAGTTCTACTGGCTGCCCAAATACAGCTCTTCAACAGATGGCTGTGATACATGACTTAGCAAATGGAAATTAATCAAATCCATTTACAGTGAAGTAATGTCTCAAAAATAACTGTCTCCGCTCTACTGTCTTACAGCAATAGCCTTCAAAAACCACAGCAGGTTAATGCTATCACCTGAATTTCACTGTTCTCTTACAGAGATGCAAACTGAGTGGACAGCAAGGGAGAGACACTGGGAAAGAACTCCTGTGTCACCAAGACCTTTCTCCCACATCTCACCTTGTTCAAAAATGCAACCAGCTTCGTGTGATCAGAAGGTCGTTTCAAAACCTCAGTGATACGATGCTTACAAACTTTATTCTAATACGCTGCATAATCTTTCTGACAAATTGCTTAAAACTCCTAGGCTTTTGGCTGCTGTTGCTCAAGATTTTATTAAACTAAAGGTTCACATAACTCCCTTCCTCTCAGTCCCCCAGATCATTATCACCTGGAGGTATTTGCACGCAGAAATCAAAGGCCTTCTTTGCTAGAATTAACAAACTAAACTCCCCTATGCTTTTCTCTTGCATCTTTCCACTATTTTGTTTATTATTGCAGCCTCTCTTTTCATATGTCTTAGTTTCAGTACAGGCAGCCAAAAAATGTTCACAGTATTCCTTATCAGACCATGGGGCTTGGTTAATATTTTTAGACTTCTTTCTCTACTTTCACTGAATCCAGGCACCTGAATTTCTGAACTATACTGGTCTAAATGCCACCAGAAAAATTTCAACAGCATGTCACAATAATGCTGAAGTTTTATCTGGCCACATAGTTCACTGAGTAAGCCGAGTCCTCAGGAGCAGAACACCAGGGCGTTACCATGAAGTAACGCGCAGTCATCAGCCCCAGCCGGAGCCCTGGAACAGAATGTTACGAATATAGCATCAACCTGAAAATGGTGCCAAACTTCTGCAATCTTTGTGAATTCCACAGCCACCTCCCTCAGCCCCACAGGATTCTCAAAGACAAAAACACATAAGCCTGTTGACTGGCAGCAAGTGCCGTCCTCAGTCCCTTCATGACTGTGTACTCCAGGCAGTCCCTGCTGCCCACAGTTTGGTAGCTGGTCACTGGTGCCAAATTCTCCTTCCCTCACATCCTGTGTCTGCAGCCCAGCCCATTACCATCAGCACCCCGTTGGCCAAACAAACCAATACATCATCTCCACCGACACTGAGGGACTCATTTATGCTCTCTGAGCCTCTCAGTCTGTAGTTACATCCTTCGGCATCTCCTTGAACTTTAGTGCGCCAGGTTCAACTTGCCTCCTGCTAAGCTTCTCGTTAACATGATATTTCAAAGTTCACCACCTAAATTGGCCCAATTTGTCACTGGATCTAATAATGCAACTGGTTAAAACACAAGGCAATCACCAACACTGTACACCCTCTAGTCACCATGCATTTCAGTAAATTTGAGGTGAAACAAAAGGGCTCATCCCACATCAACAACACCTACAAAGCAGGATAGTCAGATAACAGTGCCAGTCTGTCCTTCATGCTTTTCTTATCAAAAATACTGGAAACAAGCAGCAAAATAACCTCAGTAAACCTTCAAGACAATATTCAGGATTTGTACATATTCTGAAACTATTTACCTTCCGCAAAACTCCTGGGAATTTAAAAGCATTGTAAGGTTAAAATTCATTATACACAGAGGGAAAAAAACGCTTGGATGTTTCATGGGTTTTCACTAAGAGGATTAGGGTGGAATACATTACAATAGCATCTTTTATTTTAGGCATACATTTTACTGATGTAAATAACTAATTTAGGGAATTTTCCTACTTGATTCTTTCCTAGTAATTATTTGTTGCATGGTCCTAAATGAAGTATTTATCATCCCTTTAAAGAGCACTGCAAATAACTGAGTTTTCCATTTGTTCTTCACTGTGCA
>NW_008671572.1:7530-20366 GCF_000695815.1 Acanthisitta chloris | reverse complement strand
ATATACTTTCAGGAAAAAGTGTTCAAGCTTCATCAGAGCTTGAATGATGTGCAAATTTGTTCTGTCTTCCTTATAGAAGTGAACTGAATGAAGCTCAGGTTTGAATTCATGCTGGTTCTTTACCAAGCTACAGAATGATTTACTTTGCTGCCAGCTGTACTCAAAACACCAACAGTTTCAGCACCTGACTGAAGTGTTTGCAAGATTTCGTGGTTAGAAAGTCTTGCATCAAGTGAAAAGGACACACCAGAAGCTCTGCTGCAGAGCAATGTCCATATTCTGCCTTGCTGCCCCCCAGTAATGCTACATTGGCACACTTGTCCACCTTCCTACTCGTCTGCTGTGACTGACAGACACAGTTCAAACAACCATGTTACTGCTTTGGAGTAGTCTTGCACTTCCAATTTGTGATCTGAACCTCTGATGACATAAGCTTGAAAAACTATCCTATTTAATAGTCTGAAAAACGCCTAACAGATTCTGGTTATTATCAAAATTATTAAATAATAGTAGTTAAACCCCCCCCCGATGTAGTCAGGAACACTGGCTGACACAGCCACGTATGAAAAGAGTATGTTGGTTGCTTTTGAGTGCCCAGCAGAGGAGATCCTGCAGAGGAATATGCTGGCAGAGGTACAGAAGCCAAGAACGAGATTTTCTTTGGAAGAACAGAAGGTTGTAAGGATGATCTGCTACTTCCCTGAAACACCTTCTCCTGGCATCCCCCTTATGAATGCACCGCCTTCCTCACTTCAGAGCATCCAAAGACTGTTCTTATTTTGGGAAAGAAGAGATTCCTTCCCACTCTCTACACTAGTAAAAGTATTGTCACAGTCCAACCAAGGAAAACAAGTCATTTTTCAAACTAAGCTTTCATTGCAGGCAGGGATTACCTATAAACCTGCCACCCTGTTCAGAGAGTGATGCAAAGTCCTCAATCCTCTACACACTGGAGAGATTTTCTTCTACTTGCAGTCCTCATTGCCACTCAGAGTCCCTCAGAAAGCTGACTTAAAGAGCCATCAGCACAGAGGATACTGTGACAGAAACAGAGCAGACCACATTTGGTGACATTAAGCTACCGATTCATTCTCAGATATCGGTTACAAAAAACGTAGGAATCTGTTGCCAGACTTTTGTGTCCTGTCCCTTGTCCTTTCAGAGTGATGCCAACTGTCAGATGCACCTACACATCCATGCTATGCCTTGGGAAAGAGAAAGGTGTTTTTCTTGTTGCTAACTGGGTATTACCCACGTCCCAGAGCACAGCAATTGGTAGCCCATACTATTTTAATACCTAGCTATGCATCATGTTCATATATTGAAGACGGAAGTGAGTGAGTTGGGATGACAAAGTGCTTCTGTTTTCGCTTTCTGGGAACACTACAGGGATTTGCTCCCTGGCTGTTATTAAGGCTACCCTTTGTGATGGTTTTAGTCTAAGTGCTGGGTAGGATAAGTAATACCAAAAATAGCAATCAATAAAGTGTGTCTCTGACACTGTAGTTACCTAAATCAGAATATAATGTACCCATCTATGCAGTAAAAAGTACTGTTACATATTTACAGCCAGTGACTGATATCAGTGCAAATTATAGCACTGACTCTTCAGATTCCAAACATGAAACTAAAACTGAGGGATAAACATGTCAACAGTTGAAAATCTGCAAACTTCATCCCCAGAATCCGTACCACAGAGGGCTCCAAGTCTTCATTTATAGCCTCTAACCCTGAGTTTAAGTATCAGATTAACCGAGTCAGTTAAAGACAACTGAAGTCTAAGACCCCTACCAATACCAACTCTTCAGTTCATCAATGAACAAGGCTCCTGGGGTGCTGGATTCCCAAACCCTAGTGTAACCCTATGCCTAAATTAACTAAAAACCCCTCTTGAACTATGATATGCATACTAAGCCATCTCATAGGGCACTAGTCCTTCTGATGCTAAATAGTCTTCTATATGTCTTCAGAATATATGAGGGCCACAGATTTCTGGCCTAAGTATATTCATATATTCAAAAACACCCCCAAAACATGAGACATTTTCTTCTTTAACTTCATAGCACTGCTCAAGCATACAGTGTCTGTGGAATACAGTATGGTGCTAAAATTGCTTTAAAAAAAAAGGCAACTTCCTAATCCAACTATAGATTTACCCCTTTTCACTTTAATAGATAAAATGGACCTTGAAATGTTTTATACTCCTGCCCTAGCCCACTGTAACTCAGTTATGGGGCCCAGGGTTAGGGGACTCATTCAAATACTGAAAGCACACAGCAGATGCTGGGTGCCTACTGGCACCAGACACCTTCTGGAGAACCTTGCAATAGTACATGCTCCTGAACGTTTGGATTCTGAGAGTTTTCTGAAACATTTATTCCACCCCTGAACCTCACAGATCGCAGAAGGACATCAGATTTTTACTTTTCAGACTTCTCCTAATTCTAATCCTCCCTCTGGAGTCCCCAGACAAAGTATATACTGATGTGCTGTTCAAGGATTGTTGAATCCTTGAAATCTAAATCCAGTCTTCTGTATAAGCAGAGATTAATCCCTCTAGGAAAGTAAAACATATGGCTGTGGGTCATGTCTGCCCACAATTTTTGGTTCTTAAAGCTGTAGATGCCTAAATATTAACTCCAGCCCATACACCCTTAGGCTCACCTCAGTTATAAGAATAAGGCCAGTCTTTACAGTAAGTGACATGGGAAGCAACTGAGACACACAAATATCTGAAAATTCAGATTGAAACTGAAACATATAAATTCAACATTAATAAGGTATCCTGAAATGCTATTACTAAGCACATACTGCATGTAGCCATAAATCTTAATAGCACAAACACCCCAAACTGAGTTTTACTCTGGAGGTCACTTTCTACAGCAACACTTCATCCATCCTCAGCCCTCTTTTTAATGTCTTAGGACCTGACCTTCAACACCAGAAGCCCTAACTCTGAGCCCAAATAAATGCTTACTAATACCAGTACGTTGATAAATCCCTACAGTACACGACAGTAAATGGGCGCTGCCAGACACCTCCCTAAAACTGAATGCCATAAAGCTGAATCAGCAGTCTAATAATTGAACTTTAATTCGTACCAGAAACTTAATCTGAAGTCCAGAAGGGGGATGAATCATTTAAAGAGAAAAACTGCCAGCCCTTTTTTAACTCTTGGAGCTTTTAAAATGCACAGAGTCCTTGAAAACATCTCTTTGCAAAACTTGACCTTGACTCCAACCTCAGAGTCACCCCTCAGGAAGAACATGGGGACTAATCACCCTAATAGCTGCTAATGAGCTATGTGCTGTGAAAGAGAAGGAGAGATAAAGAACTTAACTCCCCACCGGATGGGAGCCCTACCACTCATGCTCCCAGCTACCTGCTACCTGCCCTTGAGAAACATGTAATTAAGGGGACCTTCAGTTCTAGATTTCTAAAACACAATACTCAGTTCTAACCCTAGATTTATATATAGGTGAACAAAGGCCAATGCCTAGAAATTTCCTGATATAGCAGAAAGATATTTCGATGATAAATAACTAAAGCTTGTTTCTTTAAATTTCATTTTGCCTCATTATTCCCTCAGCAGAACAGGTTAAGAATCCTGCCTTTGCTGCAGATCATTCCTGTTTCAGATCAACACTGCACAACCTGTGATGTACCATAGTCTTGCTGAATAATTTAGGGTTTTGCCATCATTTTATTTGTTGGCAGAAAATTCCAGTTACATTCAAACTGCAGATGGGCTGCTGAGCCTCGGTGCCCTGCTTTGAGCTGCTGCAGTCACGCTGTGCTTGTGCAATCCTTGCAGGAGGATTAAGAAGAAAAGTGATTTCTCAGAGGTAGAGTTCATGTTGAAAGCACTTAAGAGAGATTACAACTATTTCAAAGGTCATTGAAACTGAAGGGGAAATTAATATTTTTCCATTTTTTAAATACTTTTACCTTTGCCAAAAAAGGGGATTTATCATGCTGAGACAATTCACTCTGCCAAATACCCAGACAGCCCTTGTTCACTGTAGGTGCCTTACACGCAACAGAATCCTAATGGGTAAGAAGTACTGAACATGTCAGGTAACTCAGATAATTGTAATAATTAGATTCATGTCAGATAATTCAGATTCTTGTAAAATGATGATCAAAACTAGGTGTTTACAATCAGAAGAAAAAGCAGCTTCCACAAGCCTCTGACAGCTTTAACCAGAGCTTTTCCCACTATTATTAATATACAGTATTCAATACAGCTAAGAGAATTTTTTAGTACATGAACTTATTATCTGACCCTTGATAGCCTTGAATACACATCAGATGTTACTGTTCAGTTCTCACTCTGAAGTAAAGCAACAGCAGAAAAGTTTCAAAAAAATCTCAGAGAAATGTGCATTAAAATGTACTTGTCACTCTTACATACAATTGTACTGATCCAGCAAGATGTTCCCCCTTGAATACATGCATTTAAACAGATTGGTTTTGCTCGAGTACTTATGAAGGCTTGAAAATGTGTTAAAATGAATATTTATGGTAGCCTGAGTGTGATGTCTAAGAAAGATGATTCTTCATGTTACAAGAAAATTACTTTATACTAAGCCTGAAAAAAAACTGTGTGACTCCTTTCCACTGCTGTTTTGCCAAACTGAGGGCGTTATTTCTCAGCCATATAAAAAGTGATGACTGTTTCTGGGACTGTCCTGAAGGGGTAATGAAGTAACTAATCTGAAATAATTTCCTGCATCTTTCATTCACAAATTCACCAGGGGCCTGTGCTAATTCAGCTACTACTGTTTAACTGAGAAGTCTTGCTTAACCGGTAAACATAATTTCTTATGTTATAAAACAGACATATGTAAATTCATGCTCTCCTATACATACCTTTCTCCTACCTGAAGCACCTTTTCTCATGTTCATATTTTTTGTTCTTATCCTCTGCTGTCCTTCGCATAAATCTAATTTTGCATGATTTTTGTCTTCCTGTAGTTAAATCTTTTCTTCCAGCTTTGATTCAGTAAATTAGTCCATACACCATATGAAGAAAAAAGAACAAACAATATGGAATATAATTCATTTTGTGAGACATTGTAATGATTTTTCATTTTCGTCAGGCTATCCAGATCCAAATCAATAACCATTTCACTAGACCCAAGTTAGGAGGGCAATATTCCTATAGTGGGAAAGAAGAACTTACTTATTTCTGATTTAATAAGGTCCTGTTCTGCCAGACATTCTCCAAAACATTTTTCCCTGTATACTTCTGTCACTCAAAGTCTGCCCTTTTGTATGAATCAGAGCACAAATTCCACAGAAAGTGAGACTCCAGACTAGGTCAAATAAATCCATGCTCTAGCTTTGGGATAAAAACCTTTAAAATTCCTGGAGGAACTGGTCAGGACCCACTGAGAAATACTGTGATGGCTATAAAGCGGTGATCCTAGGGCTAAGGCTCCAGAGAAGTCCAGTTATGTGCATCTGTAGACGTAAACAGCCAGCAAACCTGCTTCTCCTCGTCTTGCTCTTCAAGATGTTCAGTAATGTCTGCAGCTGTACTGAGTTTAAAGGCCCTTCTAGAATAAAAATATTTCTGCTACTGATTTGGGAGTACTATAAAAATAACACAGACATGCAGATTCTATCCTTCCTCTTCCACCTATCATTATAGGCTCAGCTGGTATCTCTGTGAGGACAAATATAATTTCTAAGTCTTATTTTTTGTTCTCCTTCTTACTGTTGAACAATTCTCTCAACTTTTTAGGAATTGGAAATACAACAAATCTATATTTACAACAACTGGATGATGCATTTTACCATCTGACCCTTAACAGCAGCTTGCTACAGCAGAATTCATTGCACTACTACTGCTACTCATAAATCACAGAAAACAAATGGCAGTAATATTCCTCTGTGTTAAAAGTCAGCATACTTAAGTGCTCTTCAAAATTAACTTTGGTTGCTATAATCAAATAAATTATGCCAATAAAATGTAGACAATTTTGCATAGAGATAAGTAGCCAACTGTAGAAGGCAATACAGGGAAGCATCCTTTGACCTAATGTCGGTTGTCCCAGAAAAAATTGTTATCCCACGCCCTTCTCACATTTAAGCTTCTACTTCCTCTACATCATTCTCCTTCCTTGTCCGTCCAAGACCATGAGCCTTAATGTCAGTCCTTCCTGCATGAACAAAAATTTTCAGTGATTCTTCATAATTTTTCCTAGTAACTCATTAAATGTGACTTCCAGCACTCTCATTTAAGTTTCAATTTCCTTCCTTCTCTGAGTCATTTTAACTTACAGATGAAAAAAAGGTTCACTAATCAGTGAATGTTTAACAGACCAACACTACTGAAAATAGCTTTTCTTTCCCCTTGCTCAGCTCAGCTGCTTTGTATCTCTTCTGCTGGGACACCCCAGCTACTCTTACAGCCAACTGAGTTCTCACAGGGATTCAGATCACTCCAAGGTAACTTAGTTTTCATATGAAAATTACAGGATATTTTGAAGATACTGATAGCTTAACAATGGGGATCAATGATGGGACTGAAAAAGCCATAAGGCATCTGTCAGACCAAACCCAGATTATCACAAGCGTTTTCTGGGATTTCACTGACTCACATTGTCCATGTGATATCCCCAGTGGACATGAACAAATCCCAAAACCACTATCATATATGTGATTGTTGAGCTTGTAAAAAAGCCCAGTCCTGAAAAGGTACAGCTGAGTCATGGACATCAACCTAAGGAATCTATTAATCCAGAAGTAAAAGATAATGATATTAGTGCTGTAACTGTGATGCTCTCAGTATATAAGCAAAGCAGGGTTGCTAAGGAAAGGGGTTTTTTACCCCTTTTTTTTTTATGCAATCAAATACTGAAGTTGGGAAATACAGATAAGATTTCGGATACACATGCCAAGATTTAATGAAGGGTTTACATTGCCTGAAACCCTTGCCAAATTAATAACTGCTGATATCTAATTGAGGCAATGAAAATCAGATAAAAAATAAGGTTCTCTCTTTCTGATTGAGTGGCTAATAACAATGCTAAAATGGTAGTGAAACCATGTGTCCCTGTTTACTCATCAGGAATGTAATGAGTTTTGTTTCCCCTAAATGCACTGAAATAAAAATAAGGAAATGGGACATTTTGTACTTGACATATTTTACAGCTCTGTTTCAGATGGAGCTCAAAGCACAAATGGTTGGGATGTGTCCCCTCCTCACCCACCCTTACCCATGAAGCTCCTTGCTTACTGCTTCACTGTTCCTCTTAGGGACAGGTTGCCCAGGGAGGCTGTGGCTTCCCAGATCCTGGTGGGGTTCAAGGCCAGGCTGGATGAAGCCTTGAGTAACCTGATCTAGTGGGAGGTGTCCCTGCCCAGGGTGGTGGGTTGGGACTAGATGATCTTTAAGGTCCATTCCAAGCATTAAATTCTATGATTCTTAGGGCCCTTCTCCCTAGCAAACCAACCCTGGCACAACAGCAGGTGAGCACACTCTGCCCAGCATGAGTTCCTTGCAAGTATTTCTTGCCATCTCTCAGAAACCAATAATTTAAAGCAGGATTTCAAAATCCATGCCTGGAAACACCGGGAATGCCAGCAGAAGCTGGTGAGGGTGCAGCCCCCCATCCGGCTGTTGTCCGGCCACGTGCTTCGCAGTGCCTGCATAGGCACCATCTCAGTGCAACGGTGACACTACAATTTACAGATGTCTTAAGCGCTTTTGGCATCCTGTTAATCCATTTATGGAGTTATTTTCTTCTTGTCATTCAAACTTTGCAACTCTGTGTCACCTCTAACAACCCAGAAACTTAATTCATAACAGGAATGGAACAATGCCACCCTAGCAAAATGAATGTGTCCATAACACAATAAATGTGTGGCCAGTCACAACTGTCAATACTTCAAGTTGGTATGCACCTAGTTTTCCTTGTGTGACTACCTGAGTATTGGAATATTAGCAGAATAGGTTTGATCCTCTATTGCTTTTTATTTACTACTTTATACAATTTTTTTCACCTCAGGTAGCCAGCCAGTATTAACTGGGAGTCACAGCTGCACCAGCTGCAAACTGGTGGAAAAGTCAACCAATCTCCTGCCTATCATGGATAAGCTTATACATATAAGTAAGTGTATACTAAATAATGTAGTCTCAAATGCTTTGCTTGATCAAAATATGAATGGTTTAAGTCATAAGGATTTTAGCCTATTTAGCTTCTCTAACACATATTTCTTCCCCAGCCTTTGAATATCCATAGACAGGCACCTTTCTTCTCAAACCACAGAGGCTTTTTATCAAGCTTATATTCAGCTCCACTAAAGACAGCACTGAAGTTTTTACAGTAAGACATGTAATATATGTTTCCTTCTGTGTATTACCTTGAATAAACTCCATGAAAATCCCAGAGCCTCTCCTCTTCCACCAAACACAGCAATGGTTACTTCATAAGCAGACTGGCAGAGAACCATGAATATCAAATCAAAAGCATGTAAGTGCTCCCACTTAACACTTGTCTAAATAACTTCAGAAACTTGTACAGATTAAGTGTTCGCAGAGCAATGAAAAGCACTCTTCCCTTGTCTGGAACCAACACCTAATTGATGCCTGGCTGTGACATGAAAGTAACGACAAGTGTCCACAAAGCAGAAAGATTAAATGAAACTGCCTCCACTGTGATAATACCGAAATTCTGGCACGAAAACCCTAAAGCTATGCAATCATTGGACCAAGTGAGGAAAACATTCAAGCACATGTCTAAACCCACTCCTGTTCAGAGGTGTGTACATTATTTTCCTTAAGAGACTCGTGCTCATTTCAAGTCCTTTTCTCAGCTGTGATCAATGTGTATTTTAGCATATATATTATTTTGGATTAATAGAACTAATCTGGGATTCAAGTAACTTTGTAAGACAGAAGTATCAAAATTCCCTGGTCTTTAGGACAGTTTGTGAGAAAGCATCCCTCCCAAACTGCAAGTGTCAAGTTTTTGATGGGAACTTCCTTTAGCTCTGAGAGTTACAAATAACCATTTCCAGTATCCTGAGTCTGGAACACAAAGACCACTGAAACAATTTAGGGTCTCGTTAATTTTTGTGGTTTACATACAATACATTGAATAAATTCAATATTTGACTAAATTCTTTGATTTCCAGCCAATACCTTGGCAACATTTCCATTCAGTTCAGGGAAAAGTACTGTATATTCAGGGTAGAGCTGGTGAATTACTTATGTCTGTATGAATTAGCTGTCACAACGTTTTGGAGAAGATACACCATTCAGTAGCAGCTAAAACTGCATCATTTAGGCTACTGTCACCTAAGCACAATTTGACAGGAAAGAAAATACACTCAACATTTGCCTATGACGATTTTTTCATGCTCTGCAATACTATCTAACACCTTCCAGTTGCATTCAGGACAATTTGTTCATTTCACTCAGTAATCAAAATGTGTTTTGACTAGTAAGCTGCTATTTAGTTTTTCCTGTAATCGTTTTTCTTAATGGGAGTATTTTCCAGATGTTAAGTCTGGTCATCTGGGACCTCTTCCAACTCCTGTGGAAAGTTTGCTGTCATGAGCCATCATTGGCAGCTTTGTTTAATAAGCTCTCTAATTAGTAAACCCCAGCACAGTTACAAAGTGATATATAAGGCATCTGGAACATCCCTGGGAGCAGACATACTCTCTGTTAGGTAAGTGCTGCTCAGAGTTCTTCTTCAAAAGGAAAACTATGAACGGAAAGAGAAAAACTACAGTTTTCCTTTTGAAAGATTTACTTTTATCCCGCGTTTCCATTTGACATATTTCAACAATAATATTTCAATGACAGATTATGGTTTATAAAATTATGCTGCTTAATACCTAATGTTCTGACACTAATTGCTTTACTTTAGAGTTATATTTATCAGTATTAGAACTTTACAAATTGTTGTGCTGAAGTGCACCCATGCTAAATAGAGAAGACTGACTGTAGTCTTCACATAATAGAATTCTGCAGAAAATCACATCTGTTACTCATTAATAATGAATTTTTATAGTTTTACTACAAAACTTAACATCTAATCAATTAACAATCAAGAGAGAATTTATGGAATAATTTTAAGTTAGCAACTGATCCTTGAACAGCTCTATTATTTATTTCATGTTGTTATCAAACTAGTGTTTTTTCTTTTTTAAGTTATGAACTAACTGAATTGCATGTAGTGATGTACGATCATTTCCTTTCAGGAAAGATGTCATACCTGAAAATAATGGTCATATGGAACATACTTTGCATGTCTCTGGGGATCCTTTCATTGTCCTTGATTCAAGAAGCATCTTCTCAAGGTACTGTAACATGCAAAGTTGAAAGGAGGGTGCCTAGGGTATCTGACACACACTAAGAATGCTTCAAATGCATATTCAGAAAAATCCTAAGTTCTAGGAATTTATGCTGATCCAGCCAGGCAATATGTTTCAATTCTATCGCCACTCAATATTTGCCTAAATTTATTTTGGTACAGCATGGTCCTCTGTTTTGGAGGACTAACAAAAGATATGAATATAACCCAAAATGTATATGAACCTACTCCTTTTTCTGGAGACATTTGCTACAGATCCTCTTGCCCTCAGACTGACATATTTAGCCCAAGTGATTTGCAGTATGATTCAACGAAGAATCTAAAACTACAATATACACATAACATGGTTAGAATGAATTAAACAGGCTCAGGGAAAGGATTGTCTACACCATTCTACAAGCCTATACCATGGGGTTGTTTAGCCTGGAGGAGGCTCAGGGGAGACCTTATCACCCTCTACAGGTGGGGGTTGGTCTCTTCTCCCAGGCAACAGCAGCAGGACAAGAGGGCACAGACTCAAGCTCTGCCAGGGGAGGGTTAGGTTGGATATTAGGAAGAGATTTTTTAGGGAGAGAGTGCTCAGGCATTGGAATGTGCTGCCCAGGGAGGTGGTGGATTCACCATCCCTGGAGGTTTTCACGCTGAGACTGGATGTGGCACTTAGTGCCATGGGCTAGTGACCACGGGAGGGTTGGACTCGATGATCTTGGAGGTCTTTTTCAACCAGGTTGATTCTATGATTCTGAGGGCTTTGCCATTAAATGCACCATTACTTCCACTGCTTATGCAAATCTGGGGACTCATTTGTGGAATAATTCAGAATTTTTTCTAATTAAAGTAGCACTGTTAGGAAGCACAAGAACTAGCAGCCTGGCAAGTCATGTGCTGTCATAGTTCTCAGGTAGCTACCAAGTCGTTATGGTGATAATATTGTGTATTATTTGCTGGTAGAAAATAATTGATTACTACTTGACAGTAGAAGAAACGATATTGTGCCAGCAGTTCATCAGGGCACAACAGCTGCCAGATGTGACCCACTGGGCAGGGCAGGCTGACACTCAACCCTTTATTGCTGATGGGAGCCTTCCCACTGTTCTCAGCAAAAATCAACATCCAACAGCAACCAGGATGGTTTAGGCATTTTCCTTAGAGGTAATTCTATGACTTATAAGTCATAAACTTAAAACAAATAAATTATTGAAGAGGTATAATTTTTGGACTTATTTTCTTTCCATAAGGGAGGAAGGGTACAATATATTGGGCACATATCCATATAGGAAGATGTTTAACTTCTCTTTCTAACTCCTGTATTAAGAGCCCATTAACTCAAGCCCATTAATGCCTCCATTTATTACCTAGTACTGCCATATTTTTCTAAGGAAGAGTAACAAACATTGTACCTAACCACTGAAAATCACAATATAAGTAATTATTTGTCATCCATGGTCCTCCTTCATACACACACGTGGAGTGTGTGCTGTTACAAATTGTGTTTGGTGTTGTTTTGTGTTACATGTGAATTCTTGTTATTTCCTTGTTGTTCCTCAATGTTTCATCTTATTATCTTGACTCTGTTTGAGCTTGCTGATTGTTCAGCTTCTTTGTTTGTATCTAGGGATGCTTCACTTGGGGTCCTGCACTGTTTCATTTCCTGAAGAAGCTGTTAGCATGTAATGTTAGCAGAGATTTCACACAGGAAGGGGAGTTGCTGTGCAGGGTGAATACCTGATCTGGCAGTAGAAGGCAGCAAAGCACTGCCAAGCTGGAATGCTCACTTTTTGAAAGCAGACCTCCTTACAGCTTTACCAGCTGCAATCTGCACCATGTATTATCATCTAGCATTTTCCAGCACTACAGCAGTTGCAATAAAGGCATAGTGGGATGAGCCTTTAGGTTAGTCTGCTAGTAAGTAATCTCCTAATTAGCAAAGAGACAGTATGTTACAGAAGGCTGCAGGACTAGGTCCCAACTGTTTGTAATGTCAGAATTGATACCAAATTCTTCTCTGACATAAGGGAAAAAATACAGTGTAGAGAGTAAGCAGATTTTGAAAACTTCCAGTAAAAATGGCTCCAGGGATTTATTGTGACAGTGGTCTCCAATTTGCAAGCTAACCTGATTTTATTTGGTTATTATGAACATTATCAAAAGTAAAAATCAGACTTCTGAGAGATTTTTCAGGTACAGCTGTGCAGATGCACATCCATAGCCATACACAGGGTGAGTTAAGATGGAGAATAAGTCAGCAAAGCAATATAGTGCCTAGCTAATATATTGACTAAGATAAATCTCCACGGGCTAGTTTGAGTGCCTGTGGTCACAACCACAGAACCAGTCCCGAGCATTTAATTAGTTTTCAGGGGAAACAGGGTAAGTTAGCCTCAGTGAAACATCCCTCTAACCTGAACATGTGCTGCTGCTGGTCCTTGGGCTGGCTCAGAGAAACCTCTGTTCCTCATGCCTTCAGGAGGGGTCACAACAGGCCCACAGTGTGTGCAATAC
>NW_008671572.1:0-7512 GCF_000695815.1 Acanthisitta chloris | reverse complement strand
TGAAACCTGACTGCTTTGCCCTTCAGCATTTCCTTAGGTACCACTGTGGTCTGGCAATGCTTACACCAGTGTTGTGTTATTTTAGATGTATCAAGCTGTACAGGGAGATGTGGGTCAGGGTATTCTAGAGAGCATGACTGCCAGTGTGATTTTAACTGTCACCACTACATGGAGTGCTGCCCTGACTTCAAGAAAGTCTGCACAGTGGGTAAGTTCCCGAACACAGACAGTTCCTATCGACAAAACTCCCCTCCCATTTGCTCCAGCTCCCTCCCACACCAGTGTCTCCTCTCTGAATGCTTAAGTGTCTGTTAGTTTGCTGTGTCCTTGTTCCCTCTCATGTATTGTTCTCCCCCTCAAAAACTCAGGGATAACCCTTACAAACCAAAAAAACGCCGTGCATCTACAGGTTATTGTTACCAAATGATGTGGCTTTTTTACAACCGCAGAGCTGGGCAAGAGGTGTGAAGGAAACGCTTTACTACTTATTTTCTTCTCTTTAATGCATTTGTACTGTATCTGTCTGTCTCTTATAAAAAAAATTGTAAAAGCAAATTCAGGGTTTTGCAGGATGAAATTCTGGCACATTACAACTCAAATTTAAAAACTGTACATGCTGTAGAGTCTAATCCAACATCAGAGTGTGTCCTTCCATGTCTTAGCTCAAGGCCATTCCCTCTCTCCTCTCTCCAGCCCTGGCAGGACACACATCCCACACCTCTCTCCAGCCCTGGCAGGAGTTGCAGAGAGCCAGGAGGTCACCCCTGAGCCTCTTCTCCAGGCTGACCAACCCAACTCCCTCAGCCCTTGCCCATGTGCTCTGCCCTTTGCTGCCCTCGTTGCCCTTGGCTGGACTCGCTCAGTGCCTCAATGGCCTTTGGGCAGTGAGTGCCCAAAGCTGAGCACAGCACTGAGCTGGGACCTCCCCAGTGCCCAGTGCAGGGGGATGACACTGCCCTGGTCCTGCTGCCACACTCTGCTGAGCCAGGCCAAGGTGCCCTTGGCCTCCTTGGCCACCTGTGCACACTGTTGGCTCCCACTGAGCTGTGCCACCAGCACTGCCAAGTCCCTTTCCCAGCAATGCAGGCTGAGTGTTGTTCAAAATGCAGACACAACACTCCCTAAAATTCCAGTTCTGCTGCCCTGACACGCACTGGAAATGCCTGCACTTCAGTCTTCCCCATCCTCATTCTGATTTGTGAGGGGACATCAGCATTTCTCACAGCTGAAGGCACATACTGATGCATTTTAATTATGTGGGCTATTTATTTATTTATTGTGAGTCAGCTTCTAAAGGTATTCCGGCATCTATGTAACATTTAATCAATTGTTTAAGATTAAAGGAAGTCTTCCCTGTTGTACTCTAAATCAGTGAGTTCAGGCAAGCACAGGAGGTGCCATCCTGAAAGGTTGTAGGCAGTCTGACTTCAGACTGTTGCCCAGCTGGTATGGGATTGATGCTGATTAGAGAAATGCCAGGTAATATTTATGGACAAAAACTGCCCTAAGATCATATAATAAAAGCAATTCTCACCTTTGCATGTGGGACAAATCACACCTACACTAACCACAAGAGGTTCAAAATCTGCCTGTACAGTACTCCTAATTTTGCTAGATGGTAATTTAATTGCAGAACAGGATTTTATGCCCTATGTGCCACAAAGACAATGACTTCAATAGAGACTTACATACATAAAGTACTTTTTTAGATCATATAATAAAAGCAATTCTCACCTTTGCATGTGGGACAAATCACACCTACACTAACCACAAGAGGTTCAAAATCTGCCTGTACAGTACTCCTAATTTTGCTAGATGGTAATTTAATTGCAGAACAGGATTTTATGCCCTATGTGCCACAAAGACAATGACTTCAATAGAGACTTACATACATAAAGTACTTTTTTGAAGTCTAGCTGTGCACTTTTTTTCAATTTGGTCAGCATTTGATATGAAATAGAAGCACTGTAGTGACCGGAGTTGTCAGAAATTAACCAATAATGAAATATTAAAACCATGCAGTTATTAACCATGTAAAAACATTGTAGATACTCCTTCAGTACTAATAACTTAAAACCAGTACAGAAATAGTCACTCTGTGTACCTTGGTTAACTCACAATTAAATTGCAGTATGTGCCCAGAGACACCAGGTACACTTGTTGCGACCTATTTAGGCCACTTATTTTTCAGAAATGTGGTAGACACATTGTTCTTGATGCAAAGCACTACCTTGATGGACACCTTTGTGCAAACCCGACCCAGAACCTTCTTGAGATCACTGTTATTTCATTAGGAAGTTGGAAACCTCCTACGATGGGACCTAGATAAAGTGAACTCAGAGGTCACGTTTTATTTCACTGTGAATCTGAATGGTCGCAATTTACTGCAATGGCAGAGCACCACAATTACACAGACAAATCCTAGATCACACCAGAATAAGCACCTGATTTTATGGGGCTGTTCTTGACATCAGCTATAGCAAATTACTTCACTGTTGAAGGTCCCAGCAATCAAGACAAGCTAGCCAAAAATACTGTGTCTTGCTGTGCCCCATGCAGCAGTCTCCTGCGAGGGACGTTGCTTCGAAGCCTTTGAAAGAGGAAGAGAGTGTGACTGTGATGCTGACTGCGAACGATATGGCAAATGCTGTCCAGACTATGCCAAACATTGCAAAGAGGGTAAGAAATTTCTTTATCACTATGTTTTTCCTAGATATATTTAAATAGATATGCTTTGCTTTAGCACAAAACATCAGCTGTGCAGGCTTCTTAAGACACAAGAATTTAACTACTGAACACACAAAACAGAACAAAAATAGCAAAATCTAATTTCACAAATAAGCAAGCCAGTTTCTCAAGCATGAACAGTTTACAGACATATAGAGGTAGATATACCGGAAGCCATTGCCAAGACATGAAATCTGAGGGTAAAGTTCCATATTGCATTAAGCTCTTTTGGCACTAGCCAGGCTCAAATTCACTATCAGAACTGACACCCAGAATAATACATGTAAGGACAGGTTCTTCACATCAATAATAGAATTCAATGACAGAAGTTGAGGGGAATCACAGAATAGTTTAGTTTGGAAGAGGCCCTTTAAGACCATTGAGTACAACCATTCCCCCAGCACTGCCAAGGCCACCACTAAATCATGTCTCCAAGTGACACATCTACATGGCTTTTAAATCCCCCAGGGATGAGGACTCCACCACTGCCTTCCAACCTAAACTTCCCCGGTACCACCAGAGGCCATTTCCAAAAGTGAGGAATACCTACTCTGTACATTGGGGTAGCACCACCTGAACCCCCAGACCACTTGCTTTGGGTCACTACAGTCGCCGGCAGCACATTAGAGATACACATCCTAGATTCTTCCTGCCTCAAATACAACACGGGAAGAGCAGCCCAACACAAAAACCCATTCTATGGGGCAAGAGGGAGGAACTGGAGGACCTGCTTGCTTCAGTGTGACAATGTTACACTGCAGCAAGAGGAATTTTAAGAAAACACACATTTAACCTTCAGGCTGCAAGGTCAGTTCAGGGAAGAATTCCGCTGACATGCAGTCACTTTCATTTATTCTGTCCTTCACTGTGGAACTGGATGACATTTGTTAGCTAAGCATGAGGCACAGATCTAGAGGTACAGTCCTACCTTCATATAGCTTTAATGGCACCAGCAACTGAATTCCAGAAAACGCCCACAGAAAATGTCCTTAAACTTTCTGCTACCTACAGACCTGAACTCATTTCTGTGTACACACTTGGCAAATACAGCTTGGCACTAGATCACTGCAGTCACAGAGTAGACAACCTCCAACACAGCCAATTCCCAAAGCATAGAGTGTAACTAAGAGGATGAGTTATGGATTACCATTTGGTTCACTTCACTGACCACTCCCAGTCCCCAGGTGCTGGGATAGAGCCTTGGCTTTGCCACTCAGTTACACAGTAATTCAGACTGAAATAGAGTCTGTATTCAGCATTTTTTACTTAATGTCTAGAGGAGGATAAGTGTGTTGAAGTGAATTTGTTGCCTTTGAGGTTGCTTAATGTCTCCCTCTTTCTGCCAAGTTTAACACACCGAACACTGACAAAAGACAAACCATTCCATTCTTCTTCAGTTCAAATAGAATGAAAAATTAATCAACTGTTCCTAATCTTAGAGAGTTTCTCCTGTATTTTACTAAACTCTGCTATTCATTTCTTTCAATAAACCAACAAAATTCTCCAAACTCAGCCTACCACTATACTCAGTATTTTAGTATTTATACCATGTATGAATAACTGAGAAACCTGTTAAATCTCTTGGAATAAATCTGCTGTTTCAGCATCTACTGAACATTCTGGTTTGTACAGTAAAGTCAAATGTACAATATCTTCCCTATACTCCAGAAGCCCTTCATTCCCTGAATACACACACACACACACAGAGTTAATGACTGATCAAACATTTTCCCTTCACTACTGACTCCTCTGAACACTGATTCTGCTCCCAAAGTGATTTTATTTGACAATCACAATTACTCTCTCTCAATAAAAGCTTCAGGATATAGTTTAACATGCAACCTTCCTTGCTTTGAGCAGTAGCTTGCTGTGAAAGTAAATGCTCTGATATCATGGTCATTGCCTTATGAGCCAAAAACACTATTCCTTTATAAAAAGCTGATTACAATGCCTCTATTGACTCCTTTGGTTGAGTAAAAAAATTTGCCCAGCTCTCGTCATAACTAACAAGTTCCTTCTACAAGGCTATGCTAGTAGTTAATTTCCAATTGTACAATTTAATGCAAATTAACAGTTTGACTTTAATTTTAAAATGTTATCTGGCTCTTACTGGATGCAAGTGAAATCCTATGCACTCTTCAGAGCTGGAAAATCTGAACACAACCCCCTATTTCTCCTAAAACTCAGCTGACTAGAAGTTAGCTTAAAACTTAGCCCTGGTGTTGTTTCTTTAGTCCATGACTGCTCTGTAGCTCCAGTCTCCTTGAAGGTAATCATTTAAGATATGTTGCCAAAATGATCACTTGTGTAGAATTATCCCATCTGAAGAACTACAATGTAGCTAAATCTTCAGGGGATTATTAACAGTGGCTTGGCCAATAGTTAACTCTCAGAGATCTACTACAGTGGGTTAGTGCCAAGTCACCTGTAGTTAAAAAATATAAGGTGAAAAAGAGACAAATTTTCACTGAGAACTTATCTTTGCCCCTACCTTGGGATTGCCATTAGCCAAGAATGCCTCCCCTCGAACTTCTGGGAAAAACATTTCTACCATGTGATGAAACACTGGTATTCTTGCTCTTTTTCATGTGAATAGCAGTGTAAGGAATCCTCTAGACAGGAAGAGACCTAGATTGAAATGGAAGATGGTCACTGAAATTTAGTAATCATTTTCTTCTGAGAGTGTTGACATCAAGCATCTATAAGGAAAAGGTAATCTGTTAATGGGAGTATTTACCTCTTTCAGCACATACAGAAGAGACTCCTCCAGAAAACAAATCAACATCTAAAAGATCATCTGCAGATGAGGAAAAGCCACCAGAGGAAGCTATGGAAGGTAAGCAAGATGAAAGAGGATGGGTGTTTCCTGAAGGAACATTAAAGGTCATTTTCTTGCTCTGGAAATAGAAAGGCAATGCAAGACATTACCAGACAGTTACCAAGCTTGTAATCACTCAGTTTTAGAAACTAATTACCTCACCTGGCCCTCAGGACTTCGGAAAGTTCACTTAGCAGAGGTGTTGGAGTGTGGTGATGTCTCCTATGTCTCTAAGTGATTTTCACACACATCTTCCAAAAATGCGTTACAGACCATTGTCAGTTTTGGACAATGTCCACAGCTGGAAGAGGGAGGGTGTTGTATTTTGGGACAGTGATAAACTGGCAAGACCAAGACAGGAAAATGTCCTAGCTAGCTTCTCTAGCTTTAATCGAGCCAGGCCTTAATGCAGCTTCAGAAAACACTGAAATATTTTTATGACTGGAAAATATGTTTCTTTCCTCTGCTTTTTTGATATTCTGTTTCAGTATTTTAAGTGATGACTCAGGAAGTCCGTTTGGACTTGAAACCTAAAGTAACATAAATTGAGACTAGAAGACAGTGCTGAACAATATTCAGAAAAAAAAAAGTGAGGGGACTTTAACTGTTTTAAGTTTGGAGTACTTACCTTTCTGCTGTTGCAATTTCCTATTACAAAACAAACCCCTAAAATATACTGGGTTAAATGAAAGAAAATTAAGGGAATTCAAATAACCATTAACAGGATCCCACTTACGGCATTTCAGACACATTGGGTGGGAGGAAAACCCATTCTGCAACACTCCACATAAAGCCTATGTGAAAGCAGAACTAAACAGCAAAACTTCAGAGACAGAATACTTAGTGAGAGATTGCAATGCAGAAGCATTTTCTGTTCCTTTTTGCTGACTATAGCTATATTAACAACTTGACTCAAGTCAATTTAACTATAAATACACATGAAGAGTCTTAAAGCCATAAATCACTAATAGAAAAAAAAGCTGAGGTGTAAAGATACAGTAGGAGATGTAATCAGGGCTCTGTACTTGGGAATTATTTTTCTCCTGTTTCCCTACCTTTGTTCTTGAAGTCCAGATCATTGATGCAGGCTAAGTTATAATGAAGGTCAGTGGGGAAAAAAAATATCAAAATAACAGACTGAGAAGGGAAGAGTCTTGTTAGAAGGACTGTATTTTATAGTGTGGCTACCCTTCAATGAGAAAGGCAGGAAACACCAGGCGGCCTCACCTACAAGCACCAAACTAAACTCTGCTGTGCTGCGCTTGAGGCAGCAACACGTTAGCCAAAGGGATTATTTAAAAGTGAGCTAAACTGCTGCAAAGTCTCACACAGACACAAGGAATTCACATTTAACCTAGTTCCAGCCAGCTTTGCCCTTCAAAATAAAAGCATTGCAATTCCAAAGGTAAGTGCCTATTTCTAAGAGCTATAATAAATTTATACCAAATAGCTACACGCACAGTAATTCCAATGTCCAAACTTAATTTATGTGTTCTATAGATCCTGGCAGTGGACTGGAAAACCAAGTGACCACTCCTGCTCCAACAACAGAACCTACAGAGATCACCTCTGCAGTCACAGAGGCACCAACTACTACGGCAGACCTGCCCACAACCCCAAAGCCTGAGGACACAACCCCTGAGGCCACAGAGGAGCCAGTGACCGAAGCAGATCCTCCAACCACTGCTAACGTGGAAGATACGACCCAGGACGCCACAGAGGAACCAATGACTGAAGTGGACTCGACCAACACTGCTCCAACAGTAGAAACAACCCCTGAGGCTACAGAGGCACCAACGACTGAGGCTGAATCTCCTACTACCCCCAAACCAGAAGAGACAACCCCTGAGGCTACAGAGGAACCAACGACTGAGGCTGAATCTCCTACCACCCCCAAACCTGAGGAGACAACCCCAGAGGCCACTGAAGCTCCAACTGAGGCTGACTCTCCCACCACCCCCAAGCCT
>NW_008671571.1:1675-5405 GCF_000695815.1 Acanthisitta chloris | reverse complement strand
CAGCACTGGGACAGCCTGGGGACAACATGGGGACAGCACAGGGGGCAGCCTGGGGACAGCACTGGGACAGCCTGGGGACAACACGGGGACAACCGGGGGACAGCACTGGGACAACCTGGGGACAGCCTGGGGACAGCACCGGGGGCACAGTGGGCACGGACAGACCCCTCGGGCCCGGCAGAGCTGTGCCCGCTGCGCTGCCCTGTCCGTCCTGGTGCTGTGCCAGGCAGGTGAACCCTGGGGCACCTGCACAGCTTGGGGATTAGCATCGAAATAGAAACCTGGTTACCCTTCTGGAGCTGTTCTGTGTCATTCCTGCCGCTCTCCCTAATCGATTACAGGTTATTTTTAACCTGCGCAGGGATTTTTCTAACCTCCCTCCTGGCACCTGGTTCCTTACAATGGAGCAGGTGACAGAGCTGGTCACCAGTGCCACCAGGAAACTGACCCAGTGCTCTGTGTGCTCAGATGCTGCTGAGCAGTTTAAGGCCCTTGCTGGAATCCTGTGCCTGTTACTTGCAGGCCAAGCTGGTGGGAAGTGGAGGGGAAAGGCCTGGAGCAGTTCAGCAGAGTCCCCAGCATCCCACTGAGGAGAAACCTCCTGAGCTGCTCCTTGTCCCCAGCCCTGGGACGAGGAGGGTTTGCTGTGGAGGTGTAAATGAGACCTGTGTGACGCTGTGTCCCTTGCAGATCGCTGACCCCGAGGCCTGCGACCAAATGTACGAGAGCCTGGTCAGGATCCACACCAACTACTACAAGAACAAGGTGAGCTCTGCCCACTCTCCTTTGGGGGAGTCACCACCTGCTGCAGGGGCTGCCTCGTCCCAGCAGTGTCCTGGGAGTGGCAGAGTTCTGGGAATTCTCCGGGGTGGATGCAGCAGTGCCTGGTGCCTTTGGCAGGGGCAGCTGTGTGATGTGTGATGTGTGAGCAGGGCAGACCTAGTTCTTGATGTGGATGGACAGAACTCCTGGAACTGGGCTGGAAATGAGCTCACACTTGGACCTTTTTCATGCCCTACAAGTAACATCTTTGTTTCTCTCTCCTTCCCTTGCTGACCTGTGCAGTATCCACGCCTGAAAGACACAACCTTCACTGGGCTGACTGTGGAAGATTGCAGGATGATCCTGGCAACAGGTACTGAGGCTGTGCTTGCTCTGAGAGGGCAGTGCAGGAGAAGAGGGACAGTCTGTGTGGTGCTCCCTGCATCACCTCTAAACCCCTGGGAGTGGGGGGCAGCAAGGGGCTGCTGCAAGTGTGTGAGGCTGCTGGATGAGGAGTAAGCTCAGGAGTAACTAAGGAGTAACTCATTAATCTGTCGGGGTGAAGAGTCGATTGGATTTGCATTGGCAGGAGCAGCAAAGGGGTTGCAAAGGCTCTTTGGGGTGAGACAGCAGGAGCTGTGTGAGAGAAACACTTTTCCTAGCTCGGCTCCCAACAGGGAGCTCAGCTTCTGTTTCACCATCCTCCTGTTCCCTTTGGTGTCTCTCTTTTTGTGTGGGACCCTGGCAGGGAGCTGAGTGCCCCATGCAGAAATGCTCAGCCAGATCCTTTCTGAAGTGCAGAGCAGGAAGCCAGAGCAGTTTTGTTCTGCTCCAGTTCCTGACTTTGATTGCAGCGTGTGAAAACTGAGTATCAGCTGTTAGTGATAAGAGACTCCCTGCACTGATGGGAAGGGAAACCAGCCTTGCCTCGGGCCCAGAATGGAAATTCATTAAGATGAAAAGTCAGAAAAGGGAAATAGATGGAAGGCAGAGCGGTTACAAGAGGGTTTTATTCATCTGCTTATCTTCATCTGTCCCTGTCTCGCTCCCTTCTCCTTTTGCAGACATTCTCAAACAGATGGAAGACATGAAAAAAGGGACATGGAAAAGGCTGAGGGAAAAGTTTTCTGCCAAGAAACCCGAAGAGGACTCAAAGTGAGAGGCCAGCTCTCAGCTTCTCCACTGTACATACCCCTACAGCTCTCGGTGTTGCCATGATGAATAAACCCATTTGTTCCTCTCAGCATCAGCACTTTTGTTCAGCCCTACCCTCACATCCTGCCTGGTTAGTGCAGCTTTTTTTAACCCGAAAAATCTAGGGCAGAGCTTCACACATCCATGCTGAAGCCATTGCAGGAGCAACACAGAGGAGAGAACTTTGTGGTGTTAGACCTGATCCTTGGAGCCATCAGGAGCTGCGCAGAGCGAGGAGGGGCAGCTGTGTGTGAGGGCCAGGGGATGGCCTGAGAACGTGTGTGTGACACAGGGACAGAGCAGCTGAGGGAGGGAGAACTCTGATCACCACGTTTAGCTTCCTTTTGGGTGAGGGTGACTTCACCATGGTGGCAGTGGAGCACTGAGAGTTGGCTCCGTGCAGCTTCCCTCAGCACGAGGAGAGGGTTCCACGGGGTAACGGCAGGTTTTAATGACTTGTTGGTGTATAGGGCCATAAACACATGTCAAGTGCTGTGCAACTTCACTGTTACTGCCTTTTTTATTCCTTTTTAGAGCCTTAATGCTGGCATCAGTGTGTGTTCCTGGGGTTGGAGCTGGGCTTGGCTTGGGAAGGATGAGTGTCTGGAGCAGAGCTGTGCCAGGGCTCTGCTTGGCTCCCTGCAGCACCAACAGCTGCTCCTCTTTATGGGTTTCAACAGTGTTTTCCTGGCAAGGAGTGAAAGAATTCAGAACTTTGCAGCAGGCTCTAGTCCAAAGCTTCAGGAACCAGGGCTGGTGCTGCTGGTGGCTCGTTGTGGCAGCATTTGTCATCAGCCTGGAGCATCGTGTGACACTGAGCAGTGGGTGTGCAGCACCTTGGGTGGCACAGCCCTGGTTTGGCCTCGGCCTGGGGCTGCTCTGAGGCTCTGCACCAGCCCCATCACACACAGTGGGCACAGGAAGGAGCTGCATTTACCACGTGTGAGTTTTTATTATAACATGATTCTGTATTTAATTTAGTTAAGGCAATTTACACTTTAGTTCTTAAGTAACAACAATAACAACCAAAAAAAAAAAAAAAAAAAAAAAAGTCAAACATGACACCAGAGATGAAACTAAAACACAGGACACCCCTTCACAGTGAACTCCTGTAAACCTGCAGGCTCCTACTGCTGCTGCCCAAGGATTCTTGGTCCACAGAAGGCAAAAGACTAGGTCACACTAGGACAAGCTCAGCTCCTCATCTGGCGAGTTAATCAGATCCACCTCCTTGAGTTCAGCCCCTAGTACTGCACCACACGGTGGAGAGAATCTGTACAGGGAGGGGGAGCAGCACAGCAATGCGAGGGGAGGTTGGCAGAGATCCACAGGGACTAGTGGCACCGGAATAAGTTAGATATTGCAGCCCTACAGCTACTTCCCCCGTGCCGAGGGGTGGAGCGCGTGGAGATGACGGCACAACCCTCCACGGTTGCAAAATAAGGAGTTATTGCAGTGAGGAATAAAAGTCCTGTATGATTTATCTTCCTAAAGGGCGTTAGAGCAACACCTGGGCCCAGGAACGGGGAGGAATCCAGTCAGCCCCTGCTCTGGAATCGCTTACGAGTGCTCTAAGGGAAACGCTGGCTGGGAAGCCCTTTCCGCACGGTCCCTCGTCCCCTGCCCGTGCCCTCCGTGCCCGGGGCCCAGGAACAAGCAGCTTCCTTGGCTGACACACAGGTGTAGTCCCTCGGCGGGCGAAGCTGGCGCTGCCACCGAGGCTCAGTGGTTCATGGTGTTCTGGACGTCCACAACCCCCATCCTCTGCCGGCGC
>NW_008671571.1:0-1610 GCF_000695815.1 Acanthisitta chloris | reverse complement strand
CAGCACCCTCCCAGGGGCACTGCCACCCCACCTGTCCCCAGGGCCACAGACAGAGCTCCCTGCCCTCGCTGTCTGCTCTGCCTGTCCCCACGGCTCCTACCTGTTCCTTCAGCTCGCTCAGCTGGGAGGTGAGGTGGGACACCAACTTCATGGTGGTGTTCAGCTTGTCCTGCAGATTGCGGATCTCGTTCTGCTCCCCTTCCCCCTCATTGCTGACCAGCGACATGGCTCGCCTCCCGGGGACCCAGACCAAGTCCTTTTTGAATCAGAGATGGGGGATGAGGGAAGAGACTGGGAGGGTCTCACAGGGAGGGCCTGCTGAGCCAGTCAAAGCTCTGCAAATATCATCTGCCACAAATAGTCTGTTTCTAGTCTGTTCCTTGCAGCCTTCTGGGCTCAAATGCAGAATTGTTTCTTTCCTCAGCTCCCTCTCCCTCCCTTGCCTCGAAACCCCCTTGGAGCCACTCTCCCCTCGCTTGGTTCAGCCCTGGAACTCGTGGACCCAAACGTCAGACAGACCATGTGGTTCTGGCTGCGACTGCCACGTGGAAACCACCAGCTCAGGACACTGCAGCGTGACTAGATGTGCTCCAGGAGCTCTGAGAACTGCTCTCCCTTGGCCAGCCTTGTCTCCCCGTCCCTGGGGCTGCCCCAGGGCAGCAGTACCTTGATCATCTGTGCCACGTAGCTCTCAGGGCCCGTGTAGTCTGTCTTGTTCTTCACCCGCACCAGCACGATGAAGTACAGGTAGTTCCACATGTTGTGCTCGTACTTAATGTGCTCCTCAAAGGACACAGTCTTGTTGTCAAACTTGTCCCGCTCGAGCCCTGGGAGAGGCAGCGAAGGACAGAGGGGAGGGAGGGGATGGGGAGAGGAGAAGGGAGAAGTGAGCAGCAAACACATGAAACACACCCAGAGGATCTTCGAAGGAAACAGCAGCAAGACTTTCTGGGCTCCCCCTATTTTTTGGATGCCTTCTGGTGGCTGAAAGGATTCCAGAATATTGCCTGTATTTTACTTCTTTAGTAATATGCTGCTTGTTCCCCTCCCACTGGCTAAGGGAAAGGTCTCAGGAGTGAGATGCACAGAGACCAGAACCTCACAACTGGTTTGGTTTAACACCTCGTTATCAGGGTGAGAACAACACAGAGAATTTCCCCTCTGGGTTCTGTCCTTGTTTGAGCCTCTCACACTGCAGCAATCCCTCCATGAACAGATTTCAGTTTGCAGGGGGAAATAAGGCCCAGAAACAGCTGAAATCCTTTTCCTTCCCCAACCCTCCCAGCACTCACCACAGATGAAACAGGTGGTCTTCAGGATCTCCTCCTTCTTCTGTTTTTCACTCCTCAGATCAGCAAAGGTGTCAATAATGACCCCAAAGATGAGGTTGAGGACGATGATAATGACAATGAAGAAGAAGAGGAGGTCGTAGACAACCCGAGCAGGGAACAGGGACTCCTGTAAGGGGTGAGAGGGAGCACTGAGCGTCCCGCACAGCTCTGCTCCAGCCACGCGGCGAGGGGGAACCGCAGGGACAGGGAAGGGAGGAAGGAAGGGAGCGGCGGAGGAGGACGCGAGGGATGAGCCGCAGCTGCCAGGGAAGGCCGCGG
>NW_008671570.1:29185-30209 GCF_000695815.1 Acanthisitta chloris | reverse complement strand
CAGTACTCAAGGTGTGGTCTCACCAGTTCTGAGTACAGGAGGATGGTCACTGCCTTGGTCCTGCTGGCCACACTGTTTCTGATAAAGTCCAGGATGACATTGGCCCTTTTGGCCACCTGGGCACACTGCTGGCTCATGTTCAGCCACTGCTGATCAACACCCCAGCCACTCTTCCCTCAGCCTGTAGCGAAGCCCAGGGTTGTTGTGACCCAAGTGAAAGACCTGTGTAGAAAGCATGTTTGGTTTTTTCCTGTTGTTAGAAGATTCAGGGAATATTCTAATGTGAAAGTGCCAACAGAAGCAAAGTTGGGGAAAAGGCGAAGCTAGTCTTCACATACCCTGATCGTATAAACCTCAGAGGAAACTTGTGGTTTAACCTCAGTTAGTAGCCAAACACCACGTACTCCCCCACCAGTGGGATGGGGGAGAGAATCAGAAAGGTAAGAGCTAGAAAAGCTCATGGATTGAGATAAAGACAGTTTAATAGAGAAAGCAAAAGCTGCACACACAAGCAAAGCAAAACAAGGAATTAATTCACTGCTTCCCACTCAATGCATGCTTTTTTTCTTCTTAGTCTTCATTGTGTTTAAATCTGTCAAATTTAGGAAATACTACAGTACAACTTTAAACTGAACAGTGTCCTATTATTTTGCTTGTCCATATCTGTTACAAGAAATAAAACTTTTTTTTTCTTTTATAAGGTTGTGAATGATCTGGTGTTCAGTGGCTCCAGTGATCAGTCTGTCCATGCCCACAACATTCATGTAAGTCTCATATATACAGGTGGAATGACTTTTTCTATTATGGCAGTGAATTTCTATGCTATAAAGTCAGTATTTCCAGAAATTTTGACTGACTGGTGGGG
Organism: Acanthisitta chloris; assembly: GCF_000695815.1. Classification (NCBI taxonomy): domain Eukaryota; kingdom Metazoa; phylum Chordata; class Aves; order Passeriformes; family Acanthisittidae; genus Acanthisitta; species Acanthisitta chloris. The sequence goes on along the minus strand of NW_008671570.1, from coordinate 29,344 downwards.
CAAATTACTTCCAGAAAAGTAAGTCTCGCTGTTTTGTTACTGTGACTATGCACTACAACTATCTAAGGAGACATGAACAGGATACTTAAACATGCTGACTCTTGTTACAGTTACCAGTTACTCTGTTACCAGTACAGATGGTAATATGGAAAGGGTTCA
>NW_008671570.1:0-29152 GCF_000695815.1 Acanthisitta chloris | reverse complement strand
ACAGGAAGAACTTGAGGTTCACAGTGTTCCAAAGTAGATGGTTCAAAAGCTGTTACACTCTTTCGAATGCTTTGTCTCTAGCCTGCTGCTCTCTTCCTCTTTTACACCATCTTTTCCCAGTCTTAGCAGAAGCATTCATATCGCTGTGCAGTAGGTTAGAACTTGTCAGAGGTAAATCTTAATTGACAAAAAAAACATGTATTTCTATGTATTTAGCTAAATTTTCTCACTGATCCCTCTGGCTACATAGATACTGCTCATACTAATAGCACAGTACAAGTGGCAGGATGGGTGGGAATATGTAACTAATGATGTAAAGGGAAGTAGAGGAAGAGAAAAGAAATAGAACTTTTCATAGTCTCTGCATTTCTATTGTACTGGAAGAGCTCTGTGTTAAGATGGGCAAACAGAAGGGTAACTAGTATTAGATCATAATGTGCCTTCACAGGAAATGGAAGTCTAATGAAGTCTGTTTTCATTTTGAGTAGTGAGCACTGAAGCTAGCTACCCTGTCTAGATTAGGTAAAATTGTTTTGTTCTATAAGAAAAACCAAACCAACCACCTATTTATTTACCTTTGCTTTTTCTTGAGTCAGACTGGAGAGCTAGTACGAATCTATAAGGGCCATAACCATGCAGTAACGGTTGTGAACATTCTTGGGAAAGTGATGGTGACAGCATGTCTGGATAAATTTGTTCGTGTTTATGAACTACAGGTAAGAAAATAGATGGTTGCTAATGACATCTACCTTGTATATGTTAATTAAGTATTTTGAAGTCATATCGAAGTCGTCTTTGTGCTTATTGGTCTCTGGCCCATTCCTCTCTTTCTTGTCACTCAGAAAATATCCTTGTCTCACCAGCCAAAATACATGGGTTTTAAAGAACATAATCTAACCCATTTTTTTAGAACCTGGGTTATCCTAAGACAATGACACCTCAGAAAAATGGGGGCATGTTAGTTTTGTCTGCTGAAAGGCCAAGTGCTTAGGTGGACAAAAAGGCTCCACAGAAGTAATGTAAGCAAAAGTGAGCTTTCAAAGTGGGTATCAAGTTTGGAATTCACCAGAGGAGTTCAGTTGCTGCCCAGGAAACTGCTCTTGGAAGCATTGTCGTTTGCATGTCTGTGAAAAATGGCTATTAACTGTCATACTATTAAATGTCTGTTTCTGTTTCTTTCAAGTCACACGACCGCTTGCAAGTCTATGGAGGACACACAGATATGATCATGTGTATGACCATCCATAAGAGCATGGTAACTTCCTTCTTTTCACTGGTCTTACAGAAGGTTGTAATTTCCACAGGCATATACAAGACAGTTTAATTTTTTTAAGATAATGAAATCAACCTCCTGTTTGACTAAGAACAACTTGGAAATGTCAGCCAAAAAATCAAGTTGCTATAACAGCTTTATATTTATTTAATATTATATTCGGAGGAAAAATTGCCTTTTAGCTTACTGTAGTCTTAAAACAATAGTTCTGTTTACAGTGATGATTGCAATGAAGAGTCCAGAAATAGTAAAGTACTCTGTCTTTTTCAAGCATCAATACTGTTTGACTTCTACTTACAGAAATCACACAGGTGCCAGAGAAAAACTTCACCTACACCCAAACCTCTAGTAACCTTTGATACAACATAAATGAGAGTATGCAGTTGATTTAGGTGCACAGATTTCTTTGTGCATCTGCCCTGCAGGATAAATTTCAGAAGCACTTCTATTTATCTGTGTGTGTAGGAGGTTGTTTGCAAAGTTTGTTTGCAATTGTAAAATAAAGAGGTTGTCATGGTTTAATGTAGTAGTGATCTGTGATGACAGAAAAGTCAAGTCCAACAGAACTGATTTCCTACTAATTGGAATACATACTGCCCAGGCATCAATCTCACGTGAGGTCAATGTGAGGCTTGAACTGTCCCCCAGCAGTAGTCTGTTGTGGGCGTTCTCAAATCCAAGAAGTGTTCAGGTGAGAAGCTTAGCGATGAGTGAAAGATTAGAATTTTCTGTAGCAGTCTTAGTAGTGAAGTGTAGTCTCTTACACACAGCAGATTGGCTGTTGTATCCCAGTGGCCAGTTTCCAAGAGATGAAAAGACTTGAATAAAAGTAACAAATAGCATCTTTAGCTTGCAGAGTTTTCTGTATTATGTGAGGACTTTTTTTAACAATAAATATTCATTATGGGATTATAAATGTCTGACATCCTTTTCTTTTAAAAGGATAATTTTGTGTGGATCCACAAAATTGTGCCTAACAAAAGTGGGGTTTAAGATGTCAATTTGCCTTCCTCTTCAGGTTCTGCATCAGTCTTCTCTCTCTGAAATTCTAATGTTCCTTCTCACCCTTCCTCTCCATCCTGTTTTTTGATACATATAACTGGTTAAGCCACGAAAATATATTCAACTTGCCGCTTACACCTAAATTTTTTTAAACTTTAGTGAATGTATTTTATATTGAATATACTGGATATATTTAGTGCATTATTTTTTGAAGTTTTCTGAACTGTTCCACACATGACATTATCAACAATAGAGGTTATGGAAGCATTTCTTATTCATGAGTAGGTTTTGTAAACTATGAACGCAAATCTTAGAATCATTAGGTTACAAGCCTTGCATGTGGATATTTTATTGTTTTGACCTAATACACCCTACACTGAAGCCTCCTTTAGAAGTTTACTTCCTTTTTTTTTTTTTTTTTTGCATTTATTCCTAGCTTGTTTATCCATAAATGTTTCCTTTACAGATCTACACTGGATGCTATGATGGCAGTGTCAGAGCTGTGAGGCTTAATCTGATGCAAAATTATCGTTGCTGGGTAATAAGCAAAATGTTTTTACCCTTCCTTTGTGTTACAGTTTTTAGCCTAATTTTCTGGGGGTGGTCCCTACTCAGTCTCGAATCACTTGACCTTTATTATAGTTCAATAATTTTTTACAAAATGTGTATGTACTTATAAAACGTAGGTATATATCACTAGTTCCATTTTTCATTGTCTTTAGTGTGTGTATGTATATGCTTTGGGGTAAATTGATAGTAGCATCTTAAATTTTTCTTTCTGGCGTTTTTTTTTCGATAGTGACATGTAACTATTAAAAGCCAAAAACTTCAGCTGAATGACACAGAAAAGCTGATTTACTCTGCTAAAAAAGATTAATTAAATTTTAAATGACTCTGTCACACTAAGCTTAAAGCTTGTAAAGGCTTGTTTGTGTCTTCCACCTGGCATTACTGCTGGACAGGCTTGGCTAGAGGCAGGAAGAGTTTCTGTAAAGCTGTAATTAAAGTAATATAGACCATTGAAAATGGAAATGGAATAAGAAGATTAAAAACTTAGATGCGAACATGTGTGTTAACAGTGTCAGAAGAATATTGTGAAGTTGCAAGAAAAGCAGTAGCTAAAATTCTATTTCCCTGGCTTACTCTGGTGTTTTTTCTGCCAGTGGCATGGATGTTCACTGATCTTTGGAGTTGTAGACCATCTGAAACAACACCTGCTAACTGACCACACCAACCCAAATTTTCAGACCCTGAAATGTCGTTGGAAGAACTGTGATGCTTTCTTTACTTCCAGGAAAGGTTCCAAGCAGGTTTGTGGTTGGACTAGCATAGTTGTATTTGATAATATGATGTACTTTATATCACCACAATTGTGGGACTTGATCCTATTTCTCTGAAAGAGGGTTAAATTTTTCTAGTCTGGACAGGTGTAACTGCTTACGGTTTCAAGGCTAACAGGGTTCAATTCAGCCTGTGACAGATGAAGAGTGCAGCTGTGCTAACTTGATATATTATCTATTTAAAGCAGTTTGATCCTAAAATGAAATGGTAAAATTCTTGAAATATTAGAAGATTTTCTGATTAACCCAACCCAACTTTGAAGATGAACAAAAATCTGTCTTGAAACAGGTTTATATCCGTCGCTACCCTCCTTTGTTGTTCTGGATGCTGAAGCTGTTAATTTTTCACATGGGACTGGTTTTGCTACCAGTCTTTAAATAAGTAGTGCATAAATTTCTGAGTAAAAGTTAACAAAGATGGGAAAAAGTGAAGAAGGCATAAAAGTTGAACCCAACTTTGAAGATGAACAAAAATCTGTCTTGAAACAGGTTTATATCCGTCGCTACCCTCCTTTGTTGTTCTGGATGCTGAAGCTGTTAATTTTTCACATGGGACTGGTTTTGCTACCAGTCTTTAAATAAGTAGTGCATAAATTTCTGAGTAAAAGTTAACAAAGATGGGAAAAAGTGAAGAAGGCATAAAAGTTGGATTAAGTGATGTGAAAAAGTACTGGGGGGGATACGTATAACAAGGGCTGTTACCTATAGATTGATTAGCAAAATTCACATTTACTCCTTGGCAATTTAACTACCTTCCTTTGAATGCTTTCCAAAATATGCAAAGGAGGGAGGTTTCTTCGCAAACTAAGAAACAGAAGCAGAATCTTTAATTTCTCTTTAAGCACTGGCTTTGGATATGATGTGTCTATTTGATTTGATCTTCTAGTCAGAAAGGAAGCTGGTTTTTATCTGCCTTGAATCATCCAGTGTATGAAATAATTTATATATGTGATTTAATAGTTTATATTTTTTAGAAGCTTTAAGCCAAAAAAATATATATTATCCAGAATGTTGCTTTCTCTGAGGCTTCAAGAATCTTTTGCAAAACTTCTCATGGGTTTTTTTTTTGTGATGATGATTTTTTGTTTTTTTAAATTGACTTCTCTGATTCTTTTCTAGGATGCTGTAGGACACATTGAAAGACATGCCGAGGATGACAGCAGGATTGACTCATGAAGCTTTTCACCTCCCACATTGGGAAGTAATTTTATATGTCAGAAATACTCCAAACAATGTCAGTTTCTTAGTCCAGTCTTTCCTCTTTCTTTTACCACTTGGAATGAAAAAACTGAGTAGGGGTGAAATGCATTGCCATGGAGACTGCAAGTTGTGTTGCACTCTGTAGAAATAAGGCTGATCAGTTAAGATTTAGCCCAGATTCTTGCAACTTTTTCATCATTGACAGACAAGAATAAGAGTGTTCCCTCCTCTTGTCTGCCTTGGTTTTTTGGTTTTTTTTTCTGGTGTATTTTTGTTTAGCTTGTTTTTATAAGAAGCAAAGTCTTTGGGAAATCCAGAGGGATGTTGAGAACTTAATTACAATAGTTCCTGGTGTTTGTAAGACATATCTGTTTTTATGTTGTATCCATGTTTTTAGCTGATTTTAATAAAATTCTGCAAACCAAAATATCACAAATTCTTACAGTGTAACCCGAATAACCAGTGTACATTTTTACTTTCTTCATAAAAAAAAAAGATATTTTATGGAGATGGGAATAAATTACTTTTTTTAATGTTAATTGTAATTTATTTTTTACTCCTTGTGTAAAAATTGCTATAACTGGCACAATAGTGCCAACACAATAGTGACAGAGTGTCTTTAATGTCATGCCTCCTGAGGTATTTTGTTCATTTGCAGGCAAGCAGTTATTTCTTGAGGGGTATGCCCTAGCAGCAAACCAGCCAGAACATAGCTCCACTCACATGCTTTGTAGTCTTAGTCTTTTAAATATAGGCCTTTATGTATTGGAGAGAAGTAAGTGGTGTCTGTTTTTGGTTTAGTTAAAGACCAGCATAACCACTGCTATATTGATAGGAAACCGTAGCTGGATTCCTGATTTTGCAGGGAGTCTTAGTGGCTGAGCTTTGCAGTCCCTTATCTTCATGGCATAGCAAACTGAAAGAAATACAAAGGCACTGCCTAAGTGCATCCACTTAGGCAGTGTTTTGTTTCTGTTGTGAACTGACTTCATTGGCTTGGATTATGTCAAGTTCACAAAAATTCAACTGGAAAGAATGGAGCAGAATTTTAAAGGATTTTGAAGTCTCAAGTTCTCAAGCAGAAGCTGAGGATACAAAATGCATATCACATGAAAAGGTCTTGTTTCTACTAATGCACAGAAGGTACCACAGAGAAGCCAGTGCAGAAGGGAAAACTGTTCTTCTCAGGATTCCTCTGCAGGTGTCCCTTGAGGGAAACACTTTACCCATTAAGTTCAGTGAAACATAGTTCTTGCACTTGCAGTCCTTTCTCCTGTAATGACACTAATGTAGCAAAGAACCTTCTTAGACAATGAGACTAATCTGGCAAGGAGCTTTGTGTTCACTTTTGCCTAACTTGCTGCTCAGGGTAAAACAGGCAGTTGTTTCCTTAACAGAAGGTGAGGACAGCCCAGAGTGAAAACTGAGCTGCTTATAAATAAATCCAGTGCTTTAAAAAAAAAATTCACATGTACTATTTTTAGCAGGCATCTCTTTCTCTGCTACTTTGAGACTTGCCAACCATAGACCGAATAAGCTTTATAACCTCATTCATTGACTATAAAGAAGCCTTTTTAGGCCAAGAATGTGATCGAGAAAAGCTCATGGATGTTCCACTGCCATCAATTCGAGGAACTCCAGAGCTTTCTCTGAAGCACAATGGTTTGTATTGTCTTAGCAGACAAGAATAATTTCTCTGTAATTGTGTGACATTGATGTTTGCAGTTTTTTTGTGAGACAGGAGTAAAATATGAGAAGTAGCATCCTACTTGAAAGACATAGTGAGTGCTTTTGTGGTGATTTGTTTGGGAGGTTTTTATTAAGCTGTTTGTGGATAGGAAGAAGCCCCAGTATGTGGCTCAGACCCCAGGATGTTTTGAGGGTGTTGTTATTTTGGTTTTGGGGGTGTGTGTTTGTGGTTTTTGGTGTTGGGGTTTTTTTCTCTTTTTTGCTTTCTGTGGTCTGTGGATGAAGCAATTCAATAGAGAATCAAGTTCAGGGAAATCTTTAAGTAGGGTAAATGTTTTCTGATGGAGGCTATAATGCTCTAAAGTCTCAGAGAGCGTTTGTTTGGGTTTTTTCATGACCTAAAAGCAGAAGACTCTGTAATACTTCCACCATTTCCAAAAGTGTTAATAATCAAGTGTTCCTCTGTGAGTTTTTTGACCCACAATGAGGGAGCATGTAAGTGTGGCAGAAACAATGTGGATGTCTCAAGCTGTCCTTGATGGACTCTGGTTGAAGTGGAGGTGTGTCCCAAGCACAAGTCTGTGGGATGATAGTAGCATTTTGAAAAATGATGTAAAAGTAGATTTATTTTTTTTTTTCACTTCTTCCTTGTGTTTCATCATGTTCTTTCAGCTGTTTTCAGGAATGCATAAAGATCTTTCTCACTAGATGTTGCAACAAACACAGTTATTACACTTTATTTGCATTCCCAATTGTTTGTTGGGTTTATCTTTTCTAGTTGGTGAAAGCAGTCGTGGTTTTTTTTCTGTAGTCCATGGTATTTCCTAATCTGACCTTGGAAACAGTCTTCCTGAAAAGTCTGGGCTTCTGAAGTCCAACTTTTGCAGTGATGTCTTTTGCTACTTTGTAGATCATTTCAGATATATTGTAGGAATCTTAAAATGGATAAGAGGTGTGAAAACTGCAAGCTGCATGAGTGAAAAATTTTGCTTCATAAATTAAAAACAATTTTAAAAGATTCTCAGGAGTTCAGAAAAAAGTGTTGTGCTGCTTTGTCATGAGGACGTCTAAAAAGGATCTGCTATGAAGTGGTGTAGCTGTGGAAATCCCCAGGCTTCTCTGGAGTTCTGTGAGGAGGTTTCCTATTTGTTCAGCTAGAATTTGGTGCAGATATCACTAGTGGTTGTTCACTTCTTCTGGAGACAGTTACAGAAGAGAGATGTCAAACTAATGTATCGGCTGTGTAGCCATTAATGAGAAACTTTTTGGTCTTGCAGCTTAGGTTTTTTGACTCGTTATACACCTCTGGTTGAAGAGTGTAGTGACTTTGGGAAGTTGGACTATTTGTGAAATTTAAGAGTAATATTTGCATGAAAATCAGTAATGCACACCTGAAGCCAGATTCAGGATTATTTATTTTCGTTTTCAGTTTGGTTTTTATGCAAGTAAAAAGTTGTGGGTGGAAGAGTGAGTAGAGTAAGGGTTTATCTTGTGGTTAGCTGTGAGTTTTTTATTAGTCAAATATTAAATTAAGAGGTTCTGGACTTGCTCTATGGCTGACTACACATGGCAGGCCCTTTGGGGGCCTTTTGCGATTGGTCTGTATTCATTGCTCCTTTCTTCAAATTGCAGGGAAAAATAACAGCTATCTATCTGGCAGTGCAAAATACTCCCTGACCTAACACTGCTGCTTCTGTACGTGGAAGAGAGTGGAGAGAAAACTCCTGCATTCGTTGGTACAGAGATGCATGAAGTATCCCAGCTTCTGCTTGCCTCGTGTCACCTACGTGTAGGTTACGTAGTGTGAGCACTATCAGCACATAAACTGACTTCTGCAGAACAGCAGGAGCTTGGCTGTGTGCTGTGTTTGAAGTAGTGCAGTTCTTAATGCACGTTTTCAAACTGTACAGTCGTGCCAGAGCAAGGTAAATGATAACTGCAAATTTGCAATAAATGGAAGGGAAAATGTTTTTGTTGGGTAAATATTTTCCGTTAAAACACAGGTACAGGTGAATCTTTGTTTTCAGGCTTGTATGACACTATGACTCAGTCATAAGTTGCCAGAGTTGCAGAATATGCGAGGAAAGATAAGGAAACGGTTTGAGTTGCTGTTTGTAAAATAATTAAGTCTTCAAAGAGCCAACTGTGTAGGTATATATTGTTATATGAGCCTGCCAGCTTCTCAAATTTCATTTTGCTTTCATGTTAAACAGTCTTTTTGAAGACTGGAGGTGGAATAGAACAACATGATGGAATATTTAATAATTTAAGCTGTATAGAACATATGCACAGATTGACCATGGTTTTCTTCTCTCACTTTTTGGTACAAAGCTGTGAGTGTAATAATGAAACTTTACATGGAAAAAAAAAGAAGAAAAAAGAAGAGAAAAAAATAAAGTTCTTTATATTGTTATGGTTTGTCAGTCTGATTCTTGTTTGTTTCAAATAGAAATGATTCTTTCACAGCATTTGGGAGCACTTAAGTTTGTTCTGGATTTTTTTTTCTATTTTAAAAGCTGAATAAAATCAGACAGGCCACTTCGAAGCTCCAGCACTGGCAGGAATGTTGGAAACTTTTGCTCCCAGTCTGTGGAAATCACAGACCTGGTTGTTTGGCAGGGAAAATGGAAACTGTCTGCACAGCTGGTGCCTCCAAGTTGATGTACTGACTGCCTTGCTTCATGGCCCATTGCAAGGGAGATTCTCTAGAGCTGTTGGTAGTTCACTCACCAGGACTTTAAGGACCAGTTTTTGAGTTGCCAGTTCAAAGTCCTGATTTTGATCTTTTGGCTGATAGATTTTGTTTTTCTCTGAACATCCCAGCTAAGATCATTTCTGCCATACATTTCTTGTGGAAAAGAATATATTAGTGGAGCTAACAGCTTAGGGGAAATGAGGCATGGCTGGAAGCCAGGGCTGCAGGTGTTCTTAAAAATGATATGGTTTAAAACAAAAGTTGAATTTCAAGGAGAATAACTTTTTCTGATAAACTATAGGATTTTCTTACTCTTTCAGAGTAAGTTACAGTGCAAGACAATATTAAGAACTTTATAGTCAAAAGATCTTTTGTTTCTTAGTGACCTTTCAGTTAACTGCTACTCACCAGGATAACTTCGAATGGAAGTGATGAGGTTTTTTTTGTATTTTGCTTTCCTATAGTGGATTGCTTTGCTGCTTTTCACTGCTAGAGAACTAAGTGGAAGGTTCTGACAAAGTCTGGCATTTCTTGCACATTTTGTTTCTCCTTCCCTTTTTATATTGAACAAGGATTGGCCACTTCTGAGAGCCTGTCAGCCTTTAAATGGAACGAGGGAACCTCTCGAGTGTTTGGTGTGGTGGCTTTTTTCTTTTGTTTTTGTTTTAATGCATTCAAGGGGCAAACTGGCAAAATGTTTGAGGTTATTAAGCTGGTTTCACACTTGCCATAAAACTCCAAAAGCTGCTGTATATTCAGGAGAATGATGGAAGAGTGCTCAATGTTTCAAATTAAAAACCAAAAAAACAGCTCTAAATCTTAGGACAAAATCTAGTTGATTTTATTTTCGGTTCAATTAAACTAGTTGCACTGGCACATTGTAATAATCTTCCCAAAGTGGTCATGCTAACATAGTGTCTGATTCTGCTACAGGTCACCTCTCACAATAAAAAAATACACAGTACTGCTAGGAAATGGGACCCTGGGGGCGATAATGGGAAGTATGTGTGTAGATAAATAGATTTGTGTGTATAAGAGGTTTTCTGCCTCAAGTGGGAAACAAGTTTCTCAGTGTTGTGGAGAATGCAGTTACAATGAAAACCACTTAAAATGTCCAAATGTGTAATTAAGATCCTATGGGGGTACCAAAAATGAGAACAAATTGCTCAGTTCTGATACTTTTGCTGAGGCACTAGACCAAGCTGTACTATGGTATTGCAGCCTATCATGCCTTACTTTCACATTTCTATCATAGCAGAGATCCAACCTGCACAGCCAAACCTATAACCATGTGATTGGGATGCATAATGTTAATGTAATTAACAATTTCATTTGAAATATTCAGTAAACATTACAAAGAGACTGAAGGGATAATACCAAAAGCAGGACCAAGAGTTAATGACTAATTACAAACAAGGTGGTGGTAAACACCCCTGACTTTTCACAGTGAGTTATGGTTCCAGTTTTGCCTGACCTGAGGGAAGCCTTTTCCAGTTGTCAGCACAAGCAGAATAACCACATATGTTCTGTGTCTTTACTATGCAGAGAAAGCTTAATTCAGTCATCAATAAATTAATCATTGCCCAAAGGAAAAATGCCAGGATGGCATAAAATTAGTTACAGAATATGCTCACTGCTCTGCCTGCTAGAGAACTTCTGTGTGCTGTTGATCTTGGCGAGTGAATCACATAATCAGGAAATGCTCTTGTTTGGCCTTGGGATGGATGGAGCTGGTTACTCAAACCGAAGTCTTGAGTGTGTTCTTGGTGAAGGTGGCCACTGGCTCCAGTGTTACGCATACATTGTGAGCTGCAGCCACTGAAAGAAGAGTTAGAATTAAAAAGATGGAATAGTTGTTGGCATCCTCCAACAAATTGTATTGAGACGCCACCATCTCCAGCTGGAAGCTTGCTCTCACTTAGTATGAAGCATAGTGGCAGTGGAGGATTTTTTTCTTGAGCCTCTTGCTCCTATTGCTCCTTCCCTTGCCAAAAGTGAAGGGTTTTGATGGTCTCCCTAGCAGAGGACAAGTTTTTAAGTTGAAACTTTCTAATGCTTCTTAATAAGTTATTTGGGAAGTAAAGAACTATGTTAAACCCCATTATCAGCTAATGCCATATCAGTGTTTAATTTAAGTTGCCTCATAAAAAAAAGCTCAAAAGTTTTTTGAAGGACATTAAAGATGAAATGAAGAGTCTGCAGCTGTGCCATTCAGCACCAACTGGAGTCTTACAGACTTACAATCTTCCTGGCAGATCATGAACATGTTCTGTGTAAAATTGGTAGCACAGCTTTTAGGAGGTTTTGCAATCTCTTACTAATGAGGTGACAATTTCAGATGAACTCTCATAGGTTCCCTTGAGAACATGTACCATGAATAATACAATTGTGACATTGTTAGAAATACTGACATAAAGCAGTTTACCTCCAGGACATTGAGCTTAATGATGCCATCTCCATCTTTATCAAAGGCGTGGAATGCCCCTAAAAGCAAGGGAACAAAAAAATATGGAGGTATATTAAATAACTGTGTGTATAAAGATGATTCCCAGAGAGCAAACCAAACAGTGTTCCTGTTGTGATAGGCAAACTTGTGCAAGTATTTACTGATGTGGTCAGCAAGTGTTTCTGCTGTGTTTTTCCTTAGCTAATTCAAGGAGAAACACAGTGGTTTCTTTTGTGTTTGTATGGGACAGCTGTCATATTTTAGATTCCCCAGACTGCTGTGAGCATGGTGGGGCTCTGAGCAACGTGGTCTAGTGAGAGCAGCAGGATTGGAACTGGTGATCTTTAAGGTCTCTTCCAATCCAGACTATTCCATGATTCTATGACTGTTTGCAAGGGAGGAGGGAGGCAGCACCATAGAACTGGGGCAGCCACTCACGGAACATGGCGTCCAGACGCACAAAGCAGCAGATGAAGCTGTCAAAGTCAATGTTCATGTTCTTGTCGGCGTAGCGCATGGTGATGATGTCGTAAAGCTGGTTGTTCAGCCGAAACCCTGCAGAGGAGCAAAAATGGGGCACAGCTGGGCCATGGCTGGGGGCAGCGTTGGTCCAGGAGTGGTTTGGCCATAGGCACTTCTTAGGCCCAGCCAAGGCTCAGGCTGGAAGGTCCTGCTGCAGCTGCTAGACAAAATGAAGTAAAGCTATAAGGAGCTTCACTATGTCCAGCTGCTTTCTTAAAACAAGTAACATTCTGAAATTATGATTTGGGGGCGGCAGTAGTATGTGAATTATGTCAGGCTGTAAGTATGAAGAGCAGAGCAGCAGACACCAAAGAGTTTGCTGCTCAGCTGGGCCTGGTGAGAGCAAGTCAACTAAAACTGGGCAACAGAAACACAGGAGGAAGCTGCTATGAAAACACAATTATGCAATGGTCAAAAAATAGACAAGGGGGCAACCCCTTGGCATAATGTGACTGAACTGTGGCACTGATATTTTGGAAAGTACAAGATAGATAGCCTTCTGTTTCTTGATGTACCAAAATAGTACTGAAAACAAAGTACCACCAAAATAATCCCAGCTAAGTAATACTACAGATTTTGTGATTAAAGAGGTCATCTTGCTCCCTTAGACATTTGCAGGGGGAGGCCTGCTGTCCAGGGAAAGAAGCACACTGGTGTACCTGAGACAAGCAAGAAAAGTCAAAAGTCTCTTTTTACAGGATAAATTTCATTAACTGCAAGTTTTGCGAAAATACTTTCTTCTAACTGCAAAGGTAGAAGAGACAGACCACAGTGGCTCAGTGCCTAAGAAATATTAACATGGCTCAAGAAATGTCCATCCAATTGCCTCTGATGCAAACTTGAGTGCTGACCTGCTCCATCTCAGTTTCAGTGCCTGTACACTTGGGTTGAAGGTTTTGCACTTTTCTTTGTTTGTTACTTATACAAACATAAAGAATCCACAGCTTAAGTAGGAGTAAATGTCTTCAGTAGCTCCTGGTCTCCCTGACCTGCAGGACCCTGAAGATCCTTAAGACAGCAGAACATCTCTCACTGGAAAGTTTAACATGGAGCTGAAGAGATCTATCTGACTAGCAAGAAGTAAAAGGCTTGACATCTAGCTATATGAGACGCTCTGTTGGGGGGAAAATGATTTGATAATTTCTCTAGGGTCTATCTTTAAAAAGCACCACTGTGTTCTTGATCTCACCCTGAGATATATCAAGCAAAATAAGGTTTCTTCAGCTGTTGGACACTGTGCATTGGGCAAAGTACCTGCATCATTGACTGCGTTGCGCATCTCATAGCTGTTAATTGTTCCTGAATGATCTGTGTCATAACACTTGAAAATTTTCTGGAAAAAAAAAACAACAAATACACAGTAGAAATAAAATCTTTTATGTCTCTTGAATGTACCTGCTGACTGGATATGGGATGTGTGCCTCAGGCACTTGGAGTCTTTGCTATGTGCCTTATATTATTGCTGCTGGGCAGTCTGGGTTGGTAGCACAGAGTTCTTCTCAATCACTAAGTAAAATAATTTAGATCCATTCTGTGAGAAGCAAAAAAGCTCTCCCATAGAGATTCTCATTGTTTGAGTTGAGTTTATGCTGTTAATCCTCTCCCTTGATTGGCGTAATTAAGCTATATGTGAGGCCTGATTCTAATTCCCATCATTCTCCTCCTTCAACTTGTATACCTCTGTGCTATTCTCATGTGGGAAGGTTCTACATGAGTGCTGGGGCTTCAGAGATTTGAGCTATTTGCTTAGGCTGTGAAGTAGGATGAAGAGAGAGACATTACTTCCATATTTCAGGCTAATTTGCAATTATTTTTTTAGCTCTGCTTTTTGCTGCAGTATATGTAGAGAGTTCTGGTTTTCCTACACAGCTTTTGCACTGCAGAAACTATGAAGAAGAGCAGTGTGGATTCTAGGAATACCTGCCAACTTTTAATCTTGTTCCAGAGATGTCGAAATTCATCAAAGTTTATCTTCCCTGAGCCATCTGTCTGTGATGCAAACATTCAGGTAAAAAGCTCGCAATATTTTAAAGAGAAAATTAGTTAAGTCTGAAACTCCTGGTGAAGGGATGAATGTGAAAGTGAGTTCAGGATCTGCTCATCATTAAGAGTTGGCTGAGCTGTGCAGTAAAATACTTGTAAAACTTCTGTTACTGTGCAGAGCATATTGTTTCAGGAGTGTGAAGTACTACTTGTACTTTGTGTAGAAGCAAACTTTCAGTACAGGAGAGAGCTTTGCTCCTGCAGCTGTTATAAAGTACACAAGTAAGATGTTTTAGTGGGCTCTTCTGAAATAATTTCAAATGTAAATCTCACCCAATGTTTTTTAAGACAACTGAGCTTTACCCTCGAGTGAAGCTCTTTCTGTCTTGCTTAAAATGAATTGATAGCTAAGCAAAATATTGACTAAAGCCATTTACGAAAATGTGTTTAGGCTCCAACAATTATGGCTCTGGGTTGTAGTTACAATTTTGTTCTGGTTATGTTTGAACGTGCTTCTGTTCTCTCAAAATCATGTGTTATGTCAGACAGAAAAACTGAGTGATGTTGTATCAGAAGTAACCCCATGTGGCATCTTGTAGTGTGCTTTATTACACTCACTCTGAGACTGTTTCTGTCTGCATTGTATGCTGAGCATACAGCAGAATGCATAACATATTATAAACTTAAAGAGAGAAATATAGTAAATTTGTTGGCAAAAACTGTAGTTACATTGGGTTTGTTTAAAAAAACAAAATCAAAAAATCGTTCTTTAGTCCATGGGCCAGCCACTCCCTGGTACCTAAGGAAGGGTATCATACTGACTGATTTATTCTGTAGATTTCTGTTTTGCAATGTTTTCATTTGCCTACTACACTAATGTTGAGATAGCTGGAATTAAGATGTGCCAAACCAAGAATGTTGTGTTATCTGACTACAGACTAACTACTGTGTGCTGTTTTGCTTCCCTAGCTTATTAAGTTGTGTGTGTGTATGTTGGTGAGAAATAGTGGATTAGTATGGTTTCCATCACCCCTTTTTCACCAGGAAAGGATACATCCATCAAAGCAATCATGCTGCGGCAGGATTCCAGTTCAAATCCCTCTGTCTTTAGGTCCTTATCTGAAATAAATGATCCCAGGTGAAAACAGATCATGCAAGTCAGCAAGTGCTTTTCTCCTCAGGTGTAACTCTACTCAAAGTAGAAACCAAACCTACTTCCTACATCCAGTAAGAAATGAGTGGTAGAGAAATCTGAAAAGGCTCTAAGTAGTGTTATTGCTTTTGAATTAGAGATTACTTTTCTCAACCTATTATATGCAATAAAAACCTCTGGAAAACTCTAAACTAAGCAAGCCTAGGCTAAATTTTATATATATATATAGCCTAGGATATATATATAAATAGGATAAATTTAGTTAAACTGGGAGGAAGGCCAGCCTCTCCATTAGGGGCCTCTGCATTGGAGGGGGTTTTTTTACAGGGCATTTTCAGACTGCTAAAAGTCCTATGTTGTCCTGTGTTGTATCCAATGAACACTGGCTCATTTCTGCATTATCAGTATTTTATCACCTGTCAAGATCATCTGTGAAAAGGGCATCTGCATGCTAAAGCCTTGGATGCAAACTCCCTGGAAGTGTAACTAGGAAATTCATGAGTTTGAAACCATAAATAATTTTTAAAGTGCAATTCAGGTGTGGGGTGTTATGCTATATCATAGATTTCTTTGTCCAGGGTTACTAAAAAACATGCTCAAACTCACGTTTTTTTACAACGTTATTGAGAACATTCCTAAGTTCTTCAGCATTGATCTCCATGTCCTGTTAGGAAATGTGGTGAGAATATAATTGATTACAATTCCTTACTAAGCAGATAATTTCATGGATGGATATGTTAAAAGTATGAAGTCTTTGGTCACTTTTCAATATGGTATATATGTGTTTCAAACTAGAGAGTGTTCTAGTTTATATAAACATTACTCCAAATCTTTCTTGAGGCTGCAGTACGAGGTAGGCCTAAAGGTACCATGTAATGCTTATTAAACCACAACTAGAAGAACAACCAGTAATTTCAATCCAGTGTAGAAGTCAAAAAGCAAAATGCAAAAATTCCTGTAAACCCGTTCAGAGCCTCTGGATTTATGCAGTTCTTTGATTTGTTTTTACCTTTAACTTCCCTTGTTAGGCATATAGCAGAGGACATTGAATTGCTAAATTGTTAATACATGCTGTGCAAAAGAGCATCTTGTAGTAGTGATAGAAGAGACAGGCTGAATTTAAGTAAGACTGCCTTGTACACAATGGGAATAGGTTACACGTAATATGAGGGTAGCTGTATACTTAGTGGGATTTCTATTTCATTTTACTTATCTTCAGATCTCAAAGAGAATTTGATGGGAGGAAATTCCAAGCAAATTTTTATATTCAGTGTTTTGAATCCATGAAGCAGTTGATTTAGGTGCTGTTGTGTCTGGGCTGCTTTGATGGCAGAGACAGGGATCGATTGCATACTCACATCCCCTGCAATCTGTCGGAAAATATTCCTGAACTGTATTTGCTCTTCACTCTCCTCAGGAGCTTTTGTTGAAGCACGCTGAAAAGAGACAAACAACAGAGAGACATGTCCTTAGCTCAGTAGGGAAGGGAAAGGGCCTGGACAGCTCACTTGCTGTCATATGAAGGGAACATCTTAGTGAATCTGGAGGCCTTTAGAGGAACAGGTCGTTCTCCTGTTCCTTTCCCCTTTTTTTGGTTAAATGTGTTCCTTAAAACTGCCAAGTATTTAGTTTCATCCCGTTGCTCTGTTTTCTCTTTGAATAAGCCTAAATGATTACTTTCACTGGCAATTGTTTATCTTCCAGTTTTTGGTTTCAAAACATTGAGAAAGAGAAGTTTGGAGCAGAAAAGGCATATCATAGAATGGTTAGGTTTGGAAGAGACCTCTAGTTCCAACACCCCTGCTGTGTGCAGGGACCCCATTTCTGCCTTATAGCCACCATGTGGGCTATGAATGACCAGAGGGACACAGGCTTGAGAGCTCTTCACAATGTGGGGGGCCCTCGCTGGAGACAAATAGCCCGTAAGCTTCATGGTCTTTTTCCTCCATCTCTCAGATGCAAAGGCCAAGCCTGAACTCTGAGGCTGATACTGAAAAAGGAAACTAAGGAAGTATATGTAACAAAATAAAGTGAATTTCTTGGCTTAGTTCTTGTTTTTGTTTGCCTAAATGCAGAGGAAAGTTAAGATTCGGTCCCTCTTTACCATCTGCTTGCTCTCACACTCATGCAGCAGAACAGCACTCTCCCTGGGAGCAGATGCTCCAGCTATGCCTCCAGGTGCCACAAGCCTGGATGTGGGGTCTGGTTGTTACACCTCTTGTTCCTCACCCACCTGCAGGCAGAAACTGAATTCACTGCTCTGCTTTTCTCCTCCCTGATAGTGAGCAAAACAAGGAGGGGTACTGGAGCTCCTGGGTTTAGTGGTCCTTTTATCCTTTGGTTAACAGGGACTAGTATAGGGATGCACAGTTTGTACTGAGGATCATTTTGTACTGGCTGTGATCATTGCCAGGAGCTTCTGAAGTCCCTTGGGTGCAATTTGTGCATGTTCCCTGTGTAAAGTGGGTACTGCTTCAGAAGGCTGAGCAGGAGTGATTTGAACTGCACTGCTTGTGGGGAAGGGATCCCTCACAGCTGGGATCCTTGTATGAGAGAGCAACCAGGAGATGCTTGCAAGAAACTAAATCCTCCAGCTGACGTGTTAAAAACCAGAGGGATAGTGTCTGTCTGCTCATGCTCATCAAATTCACGTAAACCAGATGCAAGTTATGTGAAGATTTGATGTAAAGCTGCTTAATATCTTAGAACACTTCTTTGCCCCATTCCTGTGCTCTCCCCAGCCACTCTTTCATGCTAGCCAAACCAAGCTCTATTTCCCCCTTTGCCATTTGCTGCAGAAACCTTTTTCACATCTATTTGGTTCTTTCCACCATCTTTGCCAGCATCTTCATCTGCTGTCAGTTCCTTATTGCTGTTTGCTCTGTCAGAAACAAAGATGATTGGCTAGAAGAAGAAGGAAGAGAGCAAAAGAGAAATGGAAATTACACAAGAAATAGTGGAAGGGAAAATATTTGGTGACAACCATTCTGTGGTAAAATGCATGCAGCAACAGCTCCCATTCCTGAGGGCATGAGCAGAGAAGCAAGATCTTAGAATGAAAGAAGAGGAAGAATAAAAATGTGGAGGAATTTCTGAAGTTACTGCCCTTCTCATGCTATAAAAAAAAAAATGCTGCAAAAGTCTTTTTGCAAAATAGTGCATTTTCTGGCTTCTGGCTTTTCAGAAAGCCAGAAACTACTTGAACATGTTTGAGTTTGGGGGATTGTTGAGGTTTGGGGGGGGTTCGGTTGCTTGGTTTTTGGGCTTTTTTTCTTTTTGTGGTGAGGAAGGAGGGTTTCCTGTGGTTTTTTTTCCCCTGTTTTAAGAAAATAAGCCTTCCAGACTCTCATCAGTTAAATGGATGAGCTTGCCCCTCTCTATGAAGGACAGTAGCACTGAAAACAAACAATGTGAATCTTAGAGAAGGTGTATTTGTTAATTATGTGAAGCATATGTTCTTTCTTTATACTGATGCTTGAAGCACACAGCTGTAAGCAGCCACGTACAGTTGTTCTGGTTTAGTGCATATAAAATGAGGAAAACCACTCGATGCAAATGTATACAATTTGCATCAAGCAATCAACAATCCATCAATACAAGATGCAAATGCTTTACCCTAAAGTATTAATTACAATCAGCCTGTCTTGAGATTAAAATGTCTGATTACATTTTCAAGGTCCTAAATATGTTGTGTAGAATCAAAAATAGAATCTCAGACTTTGGTGAGCAGAAACTTCAGGAAGGCAGAGTAGCTGCATTAAGCAATGGAAAGCAAATGGTTTCCAGGGCACGGGCCTGGAGAAAGGGTGCTTTCCACTAGAAAGGGGTGTCAGGTTGCCTGTGAAGGGGCAGGAAAGAAGGTCAGTTTGAGCAACTCAGAAGATCATGCCGATAAGCTGAAAATTTTGTGTTAACCTTTTGCCACTCATTTGAATGAGAGAAGTATATATGATGCTAATGTTATTTCATTAGAATCTAATGTAGGAAGACAACATCTTTGCTGCATGCCAATGGCCTCATATCCAGTGTCCTTCATTAACTAGATCAGTTTCCAGATGCAGAGGAATTATCAATCCAAGGAACTCTGCTCCTGCTGCATGCATTGCCATGCTCTTTGCCTTGCTGGCACTCAGCACATTGCACAAGTACCCACCTTGCCCTTTATCTTCTGTATGAAAAGAGACAAAATTAGAAAACATTTGATCTGATTATGCAGAGCTGATGGTAAAGTTTTATTTTTTTATCTTTCCCTTTCTCATGCTTATTTTTCTCATTTCTATATTCATACAGCTTTCAAATCACGAAAAATAAAGGAACATGCACCCACCAGAAAACAGCATACTGAAGGACAGACATTGCAGAAACCATAGCAAAACTATGTCCCATCTCATCTGGGGCTTTGTCTGCTTTAGCTCTGACTATTCTTCTTCTTTTTCCCAACCTGTTGGTGCAGTGGAGGATTGACTTCTGTGTCCATAGATCAATGATATCTGAAGTAGCAATTAAATTCCCCCAGATCTGGACAGTTATTTTTACTATGACAGCAAACAGCAAGGTTTGATGGAGCTCAATTCTGTGCCAGAGCATTTCCTCTGGTTTTGGGTTTTTTTCAAACTAATTGCATTGTTAACTTTGGTATCATACCTACAAAGATGTGTAAAACCCCAGGGTGAAGAGTTAGAGCTTGTCATGGATGCTAGTTTGAATCACAGTACCTTTAGGCTTCCTTTCCTGAAAGCATGTACTTCAAATAAGGTACTTTTCTCTTTGTTAAATGAGATGCCAATTTCACCAACAAAATATCTCAGGGCGCAGAGCTAGACCTCCCCTGGTAAATGAATCATCTCCACTGATGGAGGCAAAGACAATGCTTGGCATCCAGCTTCTTTATGCCAGGAGATTTCAGAATCTGGCAAAAGATTTTGGTCTGACCAAATCAGAAATTAGTGTATACAAAGCAAGTGTCAATAAAAGTGTTTTGATGAGGAAAAATGGGAATTTGTGATAAAGGAGTTGTTGTGTAGTTGCAAATAATTTCCTGCTGTAGGTTTTTCTGTATGTCATGCTCCTCCTCTCCCTGCCTCTATTCGTACACAAAAGAGGACCAGGATGGTACTTACCAATGGACGCTCTGCCTCAATCATGTTTTCAACCTCCCTAGTAGAAAGCAGAAAGTAAACAAATCAGGAAAGTGACTGTTCCTAGCATTGCTTGTTTGTGTAGCTGATTCGTAAGCAGCCACTCAAACTTTTCAAACAGCCAGTGCTGTGGGCTGGCTTCCAGCATTCCAGCTGCAGGCTGTAGATGTGGCTTTTTCCTAGTTTGAGCTGAGCATCCCAAGTATCACTTCCAGAAGGGCTGTCACCTGGTTTATTCCTGTAAAGAGCCTTGATAACAGTGAACTGGAAGTAAAACAGAAGCAATTTGGCCTAAATAAAGTGTCACTGTCTGCAATTTACTGAGCTCTGTAAAACTAGCTGAAGAGCAGGATGGAAAAGAAAAAACTAGCTACTTCTGTGTTTCATTCGTGACTGAAATAAGATCTGGTTCAAACACCTAGTGTGCCAAAACTTCAGCCAGTGATACAGAGCAATAAAACCCAAACATGTTCATTTTCTATATTAAAAATGGCTAAAGTTTATGAAGGGTATCCTGCAAGTAGTAAGCTTCTCCAAAGAGAATTCAAAGCAGGTTCTTGTTAGACTATAAGGGAAGGTTTACAGGGTAAGTTTGCAGCTTGGAGTTTCTAGTGAGGTTAAGAAAACTAAAAGCAGGGTGTAGCAAACCGGTAACATGACTTTAGCAGACTAGCGAGCTCACCTCCACCTTTATGGCCAGATAAATGGATCTGGAACTTACTCTGAAAGACTTCTTTTCTCTGAGAAGACCCTCAGGATGAATTCTCCCTCCTGGTGGGGTTCGTATGTTGATGGGATGATGACATACTCACTGGGAGGTAGCCGGAAGCGCTCAGAGATTTCTCGCATATTTATATAGGTCTTACTTCTAGCTTTGGAGGCATTGTAGAGGAAAAAATCCTTCTGCAAGTGGTGCTTAGTACCATGCATCTGCAGAACAAATGATTCAATTTGTCTTAAAGGAAGTCTTACCCATTCCCCAGGTGGCTTGCCATGGGGACAGAAAGCAGAGAAAGCAGCCCCTTAGCAAGCAGGGACCTGATGAGTGATGCTAGTTGGTAGCAGATACAGTTTTTAAGTTGTTTCTGAGGGCTGCTCCAGGGCCCACCTGCAGAGTGTGTGGCTGACTTCTGCTGTGTAGGCACTTTTATCTGACCAGTGTTTTGGATGCTAAGGTGTTTGTAAAGTTCAGCTGCTTTCCTTGGAGTGTGGCACAGTAAGGAATGCTGCATGCAAATTCCTGCATGCAGTGTGGTAAGGTGAAAGTGCTTTCAGTGGAAAAATGTCCTCTTCTGGACAAAATATGAATTCTGTAACTGCTAAACAAATGTGACAATAAAATATTGCATAGGTTCAAATATGAAAATTAAGTCAAGAATTGTGGGCTAAGGACACTTGCAGACTGTTTTCTGCAGAAATAACCACCTGTAAGATAGTCAGCAAAGATAACATTCAGACTGTCATCTTCATATTTTCCAGGTAACATCACCTTCAGGTGAGCTGGTTGCAAAACTTGTGGTGCCAATGATCAGGCACAGTCAGGCTCAGGAAAAATGTAATCTGTGTACTTTCAATAAGCATTCTTCGATGGCTGAAAATGCCATTAATTTTCTAAACAAATTCTAAGACTATGAAGAAAACTCTGTGACTGCAGAATGCTGGCCATTGGCATTATTTTTAGAAGGAAATGGAGGTGCTTTGGAGTGGTTCTGCATGGAGTGCAGAGGCAAAGTGCTGCTGACACTGCTTCCTGCCACTCAGACCCACTGAGTGACTGTGCAAACCATGACCAGGTCTCAGACAGAATAGCAAAGGAGGACTGAGGAACAGTGCAAGTTAAAACAGGGTGTGAGTTAGAAGGAACTAAAAATTACTCAAAAAATGTTACTAATAAACACTCATAGCAGAAGGGTTAGCAGTTTCACTTCTGTAACATCCCTGAAAACAAACTTGACTGGACAGTTTCCTACTGACTTACAGACAGGCACTACAATAACACTAGCTGTGAGTATACACCAACGTGTCAATCTGCCTCTGCTCTGCTCATACCTCTTCAGGCACCTTGGGGGAGAAACAAAGAGAAGAAACAGTCAGAGCTGCTAGGTGAATCCACTTGTTTATAGACTAAACACAAGGGCATTTGCCTAGGTTTCTGGGGACACAGACAGTAAATAGAATGCCCCTATTTAGATGAGCAACTTCCCTTCCTAGGTTTCTTGGGATGTACATAAGATCAGCTGAGTTCTGAACTAAATGTGCTTGTGCAAGGGACTGAGTAAATTGACTTTTTCATGAAGTTGATAGCAGGGACAGAGGTTAATTGCTACGTATGTGTCTTGGATGTCTGTTTCCTTTTTTACATTCTTCTGCCAATGAGATGTTTAGTTCAAAAAGTATAAAAGGGAGATTGAAGACTATATGGGAAAGAATATGTTAATATCAGGCAGTAGGTCACTATAAAAGAGTAAGAAGTGTGTTACTTAGTTGATGGGTAAACCCTGGGGTTACTATGGTACAAACAGACTTGAATTTCCTTCATCTCTAAAAGGTTTTCCCTCTCTTCCTTGCAATGCAAAAATTTAAATTCATGCAATAAGGCTGAATGATTCAGTGACTCTCTTGGTAAGTGTGTGCTGTCAAGATTTGTGATCATGGTATGAAGAGCAAAATCTAGAGCTGGTACCTCATAGATGGCAAAGCCAATGGTGTACAGGTTGGCTCCCAGCTTGCGCTCTTTTCTCCTGTTTTTCTGCATCAGTGCAACAAGAAAGCTGCAGATAACCTCTTCATCCTCAGGATCATCATCTTCCTCCAGGAGCTTCAAGCGATACTGAGGATTGGTCCAAAATGTATCTGTGAAATCCCAACAACAACCCAAAGAAAACAGTAAAGCTTCAGTTTTCTAATGATATTCATGGTCAAAGTGAACTTTTAAGTTCCCTTAAGCCTGTGGCTCCTGAGGGAAAGGTTAAAACTGGGCTAAGATGTGCATGGTTCTTTTTACATGTTATGATTGTTATATAGTTCTAACAAAACTGTAAGACAAAGGAGGATATAAAATGAAGAACTGTACTCTGATAAACTTCCAACCCCCCTAGAACTATCAGAAAGTGGATTTCCCAAGTGAAATCTAACTGTAAAATTTTTGTCTTTACCTTGGGGCCCTGGGAAGTATTTGACAATGATTTATCTTTGTCAGGGCTGCCTTTTGGGTTTATGAGGTTTGGTCACAACATAGTGACAGAAGTTTTCCAGCTACCAGTTGCATGATTTGTTCATTGAGGAAGCAAGGCTTTTCCTATGGCTGAGCACTGACCAGGCTGTGGTATGACTTAGCCTACAGGATCTAACATAGTCCCAATCAAAGAGCCCAAAGACCCTTTGCTCACCTGGAAAATTGCGGCAACCTCCAGCTGAGCAGCCTCTCACCCAGCGCCCTTCGCTGACCGATACAGTCCAGGTCTGGAATTTGTCCACTTCCAACGTATCAGGGGTGAGGTTACAGATCTCAAGCTTTGTGAAGTGCCTCAGGAAATCTTGAAATGATATCCTGGAGGAATTGAGGGGAAATTGAACCCAGATGGATTTACATGGTGGGCAGTTGTCGGAAACACTGTGATGAGGTGGAGGAGGGTGACCAACAGTACTGTCAGTATTCATACAAGTTTGCGGTGGGAGTGCCATGTTTTCCAAATGCATGTTGTCTGCTGCTTGGTCAATTAACACAGGTGCAGCTCCAAACTCTGGGAAACTGAGCTGAAAGTATGGTACATAAGAAGTGTGATGGAGAGCTCATGGAAGTGTAGCATAGCAAGAAAGACTGTGCTATTGGCACTGAATAATCTTCCCTGGTGGGAGAATGAGGGGATCACAGAGCAGGGCTTATCGGGAATAAGAGGGCGAACAGGGATCACTGCAATGGCTTTGGCAGATTTGTAGCAGTACAGTGTGATTAGTTTTTGCAATGGTTGCATATCTCTTAAAGAAGCAAAGGTTTTTAACTGATATTCTCACCAGAACTCCCCATCCTCCACGACCTTGTGCTGCAGGCGAATCTTCTCTTCTTCATTAACGGAGTTCCACTCCTCTGACCTTCAAAGAAGTAAACAAGTTATATTAAAATTTGCAATGCAGTTTTCATTAAAATTTCTACACTTGTAAGCCTCATAGAGTGAAAAGTCAAGAGTTATCTTGCTACATCCATATAATTTTTCCTTTGTGAGCCTTGCCACCGTTTGTTCTCAATGGTATCCTACTCTTCACATGCTCAGATAAAAAAAGAAATTGTCCTATTTCTCTCTGCCTTTCCTTCAGACTTCCTCTTAGCAGCTCTCAAACATCTGTTGAACTGTGATACTTTTATTTAGCTTGATGAAAAAGGTGTTAGCAGACTATCATTACTGGAGTAGCAAAACACACTGACATCTTGCTTTACTCAGTTCTTTCATAACTTAAAAGATTTTTCAACTGTCACATCTTGTAGACTGGACTCTCCATTTCCATTGAGTAAAGCCCATCTTAACATTGCTTTTAGGTACTTTCTTCTTTTTCGGCTTCAGCTAAGCACTCAACTGCAATCAACTACTAAGTGCATCTGTCAAAATGAGCACAAAAAAATTCAGATACCTCATCACCGAATGTTAGGGTCATGCACAAGCTGCATGAGGGAAAATAAACCTGCAATTTCTATCTTTATTTTTTCAAATCATGTGAAGCTCCATTTTACTCACTTGTCACTCCAAGGTCCATTCCATTCCACCTGCCCCCAGGGGTTTCTCAGCCTCACCAGACGTATTTTTTCCCCTTTAAATACTGTCTAATTGAGAAAGAATGGTAGAAGAATAGTGAGAGTAGATTCGAAAGGAAATGTCAGCTCACTGATACCAGCTCCTGCAGTGATGGTGCTTTCCTGGGCTGTAGTGCAGCCTGACCTGTGTGGGGTGAGTATGGGTTCAAGGCTGTAGGACCAGGAGGTGGCTGGTTGTGACCACCTTTGCCCAAGTGATGGAATACCCATTTCCCCAGAAAGTCAAAACTTGGTCAGGTTTGTTTCTTAATGAGGTTTTCACTTATTTGAACATAAATTTTGTTTCCTTATCTCCATCTTATATTGCTTTTTACCCTCTCAGAGCTTTGCTGACATGCATGGTACTAGGCCAGTGTAGACTACAGCTCCCTGTAGGTGGAGGAAAGGGACTGTACATACCTCTTCCACGGCCGTCACAGAGTAGGCATGACCTTTGACGAGCCCGCAAGACATCCGGGTTTCATACTGCATTGGCACTATGGTCTGTTAGACACAAGATAAAAACTTGTGGGACTCATGCAAAGCTCAGCTGGCTGCTCTAAGGCAGGTATTGCCACCCAGGCCTTTTGAGGGAGGATGACACCATTCAGGTGTTTGCTTTCTTCTCTTTGTGTTTGCCAAGATGGTCATGCTTAGTGTCCACAGAATTCATGTTATTGGTTAGAAAAGAATGAAGCATGGACTAAAAATGGAAAAAGTTAGTAACATCAATTGGAAAGGGTTTTTTTTCCCTTTTCTGTAGGCTACTCCTTTTTGCACTCAAAACATGGTAGTATATAGCATGCTTAATCAAAATAATTAGATTTTCTATTAGTAGGACTATTCAGCCCTTCCTGGGATGGCATGTTCTTGTATGGCTCAGTAAGGTTACTAGATATGAACTGAAAACAGAGCAAATCAACACCTAGAATACTTTCATCTTTACACATGGCTGCTATCTTATCACAATGACATTAAAACATCCCGTTTAGTATACTGTTCCTACAAACTTACAGTATTTTAAAAATTAATTTCCAGTGGAAATTATTCCACTGGAATAATTGTGGCAAAGGTGGCCACAACCTTTTATTGCATAATTGTTAAAATCGTCCCAATTGATTATTTTTTCCCAACTGACATTCAGGAAGGGCAAAATAGGTATGTTGCTCAGATGTAAATACGTTTGTTGTCTTTGTAATCAACTTATAGCATGTCTGATGGATTTTTGCTTGCAAACCTCAGAATGCAGTTTATCTGGGAGATAGAGAATTGAGAGCAGGATGGCAGATGCACACAGCCTGCTGTGCTTGTAGGAGAAATGACTGATATCGGTGGGAGGGGAAGGCCCTGCTGTGTGCACTTGGTCCATGTGCGAAACTTCCCATCATATGTTATGTCTATTGCTGAGAGGTGACTGCAAGGCCCTGCCAGTAACTCTGCCATCCCTTCTTAGCACATCTGAGAGCATGAGAAAGGCAGAGCTGGAAACGGAGGGAGAATTACTAAGGTCACACAGATATGTTCTCAGCTTGCACAGGGAGGATCTCATCCAAAGATTTCCTGGCTGTTGCACTTATTTTCCATCATTTGACTTCTGCTCCTGTTTCTTTTTTTTTTTCAGACTTAATCCTGTTTTCATACATTTATGCCTACAACCTCACATCTATTTCCTTTTTTCTTCATTTCTACTCATGTTATTCCCATCATTACTTGTCAGAATCCCTTTCTCTTTTCTTTCTGATTAAGAATATTAACTTCTGCTGGTGCCCTGGGACACTTCTCCAAGTGTAGGCTTTGGAAATGCTTCATCCCACCCTTTCTATCGAGAGTCATAATTTTTTATCTAGTGATGGCTCAGGAATATGTAATAACCAGCAGCACAAAGGCTGCTGGGGCATCAACTATGGAAAGAGTTTTGCAACCTTCTTTCAGTAGACAGTCACTGGGGAGGAAATTACCCCCACAGATGTGGGTGATTTGGGCACTCATGCTTGCAAAACAACACAGTCATGCTGGGCTTTCCTGAAGAATTACACCATTTCAGTCTATAATGAAGAACTATATATGGATGTCAAAAGAGGAAAAATCAACTATTTCAGTTGCAAATGCAGAAGAAAGTTTCCACAATCACAAACTTTAGGTGATGTAATTTTGGAGGATTTTTGTTTCATTTGGTTTACTTTTTTCTCTGTAAAGCAAGAGATGCAATTTCATTGTCATGGAAATGCAGCTTCCCTAAAGGGCAAGGCAAGACAGCTGCCTGACAGAGAGGAGAGGGCAACGTGTCCCTCTACATATGGGAAAGCTTTTATGTTATTCAATATGGGATTTTTCTTAAATAGTTTTAAAATCTCTCTCTTTTATTTTTTCTAGATACTTAAGTATGCAGGATTTACTTTGTATTTACTTTGTATTTACTTTGTAAATGTCAGTAATCTAAAAGGAGCATCCCTAGAGCAGACTGTCTTCCATTTGTGGGCAGAGCTGTCTCAAAATAAGTTCACCAGGGGCTTGTGTGCCTGGAGTGAGAGCTGTGCAGAGCTTGCCTTTTCTTTCTTTCACATTCCACACACACTCAGGGATCTTGTTCTATTCTAGTATTTTAATTTTTTTGCTCTCCCCACCCTTGGCAAATGAGA
This sequence comes from Acanthisitta chloris, assembly GCF_000695815.1. Taxonomy (NCBI): domain Eukaryota; kingdom Metazoa; phylum Chordata; class Aves; order Passeriformes; family Acanthisittidae; genus Acanthisitta; species Acanthisitta chloris. Next base: position 1,286 of record NW_008671570.1, on the reverse strand, counting down.
GAATTAATAAAATCTACTAATAAATTTCTTATTCTGGAAATTATAAGCCTGTGCCACAAGCCAACAACCCTTTGCCTCAGTATCATAGAAACCCTCTAGTATCAGTCACTGTGTTTGAAAGCACTGAAGTCCTTTAACACATATGTCAAACAGTATCCATAAGAACATTTCTTTAATGTTGGGACAATTCCATGAAGCCAAATAAGGATTTAGAAGTGATATGTTTCTCTAACTGTCTGTAAACAAAAGCACTGTGAAGTCAACTGCTTCTGGAGGCATACGAACCCAGGCTGGCCTCTCATCCGTCCCCTGGTAGTCTGCAGTGGAGTGAGCCATCTGTGCATTTTCTAGATTCTTCACCATGCGAGCAATCTGTTCCCCAATGCTGCTCCCAGGAGCTGCTCCATAGGAAAAGCCTAGGTTATCCTGGCACAGAGAATGGGAGAAAAGTGTGATGAAGAAAGATGAGGCAGGAAGAGAGAAGAGAAATGATAAAAGAAAGATGAGTAGTAAAAGGGAGCCTAGATGACTTCTCCCTCATTATGTCCATACTTATCTACAGTGGTTGACAGCACCATTTGTTCTTCCACCTTTACTGCAACATGATACTCCAGAAAGTATTAACCTTTTACTTTTGAATTAGAATCAATTTTTTATCACACCGAATGAAGAAAATCTGAGGTCATGTGGCAATAAAAGGTTAATTTCCTAAGTGTTTGCACACTTAGCATCTTTGACATGAAGATCTGTGTCTTTACAGAGTTGCAACACCTCCACACTAACCTTGTTTCACTAGGCAGGGGTACTGAGGTTGGAGGTTGCTGGTTTTGCTGATTGCACCCCTTTTCTCCACCTCCATGTTCTGCTTCTGTTTATTTCCCTTTTGGCACTAGCTGTTTCCTAACGGTGGTCTCTAGTGGAGATTACATCATGTACCAGAAATGGATGTTTTCTATGTAGCCTAAGCCAAGCAGTTCCAAAGGTGGCATGTAATTGATTACAAATGAAAAGGTCCCTCACCACTGCCACTTCTTATGGCTTATCTGCAAAGTTGATATGGACTCACATCAATGGAGCTGGCCATGAGGGATCCTCTGTCACTGGCATGTTTCATGATTTTATAGATATCTTTAGGGGCATCCTTTATCTCATAGAACTCTGTGACTCCTCCGGTGAAGTCCTCCATGGCTTCGGTGGTGTTGCCTCCCTTCAAGGCTTCGTATGACCCATGGACTCTTGGAAAGAAAAAAGAAAAAGACTCTCTTTTACACAGATGAATATGTACC
>NW_008671569.1:830-1165 GCF_000695815.1 Acanthisitta chloris | reverse complement strand
TTCCTGGGGGGTCTGTGCTGGTCCCAGGGGCTATGGGATTCCTGGGGTGTCTGTGCTGCTCCCAGGGGAAGCTCTGGTTCTGGGGGGGTTGGGAGGGATATGGGATTCCTGGTGTGTGGGGTGTCCCCTCCATTCCCAAGGGGATAGAGCCTCCCCAGGGGGATGAGGTGGGGGTGTCCCCACTGTTCCCAGAGGGTACAGCATTCCTGGGGGTGTGTTCCCTCTGTTCCCAGGGGGATATGGGATACACAGGGAGGCTCCCTGTGGTCCCAGGGGGTTGCAGTGTTTTGGGGGGGTCCCCTAACCGCCCTAACCCCCTCATAGCTGCCAGGAAG
>NW_008671569.1:0-659 GCF_000695815.1 Acanthisitta chloris | reverse complement strand
CACTCCAGGCAGCAGCGTGGGTGAACGTGTTCCTGTGGTGCCTCCTGACCGTGGGGGTCCTGCTGCGACGCCGAGGGACACCCCAAACCTTCTGGAGATCAGAGACACAGCCCATCCTGGGGGGACGTCCCCCCGGGCACTGAGAGGGAGGGTGTGGGATTGGGGACCCCCAGGATGGGGGTGGCCCCAGGCACTGCAGGGATTTTAGAGGGATTTGGTATTAAAAATGAGGATTTCCAGAAAGTGAGGCTGGGAATGGTCTGGAGTGTTGTGGGGGAGGAGGAGGAGGAGGAGGAGGAGGAAGAAGGAGAAGAAGAGGAAGAGGAGGAGAAGGGAGGCAGTTCTGGGGTGTCCCTGTGAGGAGGAGGAAGAGGAAGGAAGAGCCTGGGAGGTTTAGGGTTGTGACAAGCAGGAGAGGAGAAAGAAGAGAAGGGGAGCACAGAGGTCCCCAAGAGCAGGAGAGGAGGAAAAGGTGCGTGAAGAGGAGGAAGGCTGTTTTGGGGGTCGCTGTGAGCAGGAAGAAGTGGAGGGGAGGAAAAGGATGGGGGATTTGGGGTCCTTGTGAGCACAAGGGGAGGAAGAGGAAGAGTGAGACAGTTCTGGGGGGTTCCTGTGAGCAGGAGGAAGAGGGGAGAAAGAGGAGGAGGGGGAGAGAGGCA
>NW_008671568.1:0-1217 GCF_000695815.1 Acanthisitta chloris | reverse complement strand
CGATGAGCTCCTCAGTGACAGAATTGATGGAAAAATGGCAACAAAATTTGGCAAAAAATTGGGGAAAAAAGCGGAAAAAAATGATGAAAATTGGGAGAAAAATGGGGGAAAATTTGGGAAATTTCGAAATGAGCCAAAAATGGGAATTTTTAACCCATAATTTCAGACCTGGTGGGGTCGATGAGCTCCTCAGTGACATAGTTGAGGAAGTTCCACCAAAAATACAGGAAAAATTTGTCAAAAAAATGGGAAAAAATGGCAGAAATTAGGAGAAAATGGGGGAAAATTTGGGAAATTTCAAAATGAACCAAAAATGGGAATTTTTAACCCAAAATTTCAGACCTGGTGGGGTCGATGAGCTCCTCAGTGATGGAGTTGAGGAAATTTCATCGAAAAAATGGGAAAAATTATGAAAATATTTGGCAAAAAATGGGGAAAAAATGACGGAAATTGGCAGAAAACGGGGGAAAATTTGGGAAATTTTGAAATGAGCCAAAAATGGGAATTTTTAACCCAAAATTTCAGACCTGGTGGGGTCGATGAGCTCCTCAGTGACATAGTTGAGGGAGTTCCACCAAAAATATAGGAAACATTTGGCAAAAAAATGGGAAAAAATGGCAGAAATTGGCAGAAAATGGGGGAAAATTTGAGAAATTTTGAAATGAGCCAAAAATGGGAATTTTTAACCCAAAATTTCAGACCTGGTGGGGTCGATGAGCTCCTCAGTGACATAGTTGAGGGAGTTCCACCAAAAATATAGGAAACATTTGGCAAAAAAATGGGAAAAAATGGCAGAAATTAGGAGAAAATGGGGGAAAATTTGGGAAATTTCAAAATGAGCCAAAAATGGAGATTTTTAAGCCAAAATTTCAGACCTGGTGGGGTCGATGAGCTCCTCAGTGACAGAATTGATGGAAAAATGGCAACAAAAGTTGGCAAAAAATTGGGGAAAAAAGCGGAAAAAAATGATGAAAATTGGGAGAAAAATGGGGGAAAATTTGGGAAATTTCAAAATGAACCAAAAATGGGAATTTTTAACCCAAAATTTCAGACCTGGTGGGGTCGATGAGCTCCTCTGTGACATAGTTGAGGAAGTTCCACCCGGCGTAGGCGAACGATCCTTGCAAACATCCCAAAGCTAATTCTCCGGCGCCGGGAACGGCCCAAAATGAGAAGGAGTGTGAAGGCTGCAGCCAGTAGTGCTCACCTGAAAAAAA
>NW_008671567.1:0-13666 GCF_000695815.1 Acanthisitta chloris | reverse complement strand
CAAAATGGTTGAAATTGTATTCAAGAGTTTTTTTTAAGGACCAGGAGGGAGATAGAAGGATTTTTTTCCAAAGCCTTTCTACCCTTTCACAGCCTTTAAGTTATCCTTATTCATAAGATTTTCTTGCATGGATTGTGTTAAATTAAACCTATTCTAACCTGTAACTGCTTTCAGTGTCCTCAGCATTCTCTAAAAACGCAGTCATTGCAGCAATCTGAGTGGAAATCCACAGAAAAAAACATAGATTGACGCAAAATGGTTGAAATTGTATTCAAGAGGTTTTTTAAGGACCAGGAGGGACATAGATTGAAAGCTGTACAAACTGATGTATTTCATATTACTGCATCTAATGCTGCACAAAGATTTGTCAACTAAGTCCTGCCAGAACAACTGGCAGAACATCTGGAAAACTGTAATACACAACATATCAGCTGGTCACACTCACAGAATGTAAATAATTAGGATAATTATCTTACCTTCCAGAGCTGTGTTCATTTCTGCCTTGGGCCTATGAGAACTACCAACACACAGGGAATAAAATATCTCCATAAAGTATTAAGAAGAGAAATCACAGTGCCTGAAGTTGGGTTAACTAATAGCTCTCATAGACAAGTATGCTTAGCTGTACAAGTTTTTTTACATTTCAGAAAGAAATTTCATTCATAGAAGTGCTTCAGTGAAATAATAACCAGCACATCTCTGTAGGCTCTTTTCAGTGCCTTTGACATGTTGGCAAGATTGATAACAATTCACATCACCTTGAATAAAGTTCCCTGCCTGTATTTCCCTTTTAGGTATCTCAGGGGAACTGCAGCACTCCTATTTGAAGGTGTGTCCAGAGGCAGTTCTTTCTGATAAAAATGTGAGGTTTTCACCAGCAGAGATAATAGCAATATTTGAGAACCTTTTGAATACTTATTCTTTTTTTCATTTTCTTTGGTTGGTTCTTTTACGTTTATGCTTAGGTTTGGTTTTGCTTTGTCTTTATTTATTTTTAAATTTTTTTCCCATATATTGTGCAAAGTATTGTTACAAGGAGATATGCAGTCATTTCCTACAGGGTTTCAATACAATCTAATTGATTACTTCTGCAGTCTAATGGAATATTTATCACATTTGTCTAGCCACTCATGTCAAAAGAGGATGGATGCAAACCACCATTTTTCCTAGATTGTAATGTTCTTTGAATCCACACAGACAAAAAAACACACACAGAAGTCATTCTTTTGCTTGTGAAAGTGATGATATTGCTAGAAAATTGAGGGGGAAAAAAAGATGAATGGGCACAGAGATTACTCTTACTGCTGAATAACCTGATCCAAGCAAGACAGAGATTACTCTTACTGCTGAATAACGTGATCAAAGCAAAGCTGTGGTCTTCTGGAGGAATGGCAATGGGCCCTGTGGATTTGGGGCAGATGCTCTGCAAAGTCATATTTGGACTTTGGGACATTTATCTCTAAACAAAGCACTCCACAAACCCAAACACATCTGCATTCCTTAGAGCTAAGTTCACAAATAATGAATTGCTCCACTATTTTCCCCAAAATTGCTAGTATTTCCAGAATACAGTGAATTGTGTTAATATTTTTAATGCTCACTTCCTGTCAAGGTCAATTTAGTTTTGTTGCTGTTGCTATGAAAATGCAACATAAAGAAAAATGCATCTAGCCAATTTCACGATTTCTGTAATTTTACTAATATTTCAAAATCTTTCTTTAATTCTGCAGCCTGTAAGCATCTTTGGCAATAATTACTTGATATATTTTTCAGTTAGGCTATTTAAATGTTTCTCTGTTTCTCCTTAACAGTCTAAAATATGTTATCTTCCAGTGGAAAAAATGCAGAATACTATTCCATAACTGTAATGTGAGAATTGGATTTTTATTGTTTAGGAAACACATACTTTTATTTCCATTCTGAAATATAAGCAATGTTTTTCTTCAGTTCTTCAGAAAAATAAAATCCCACAATATTGCATCAAGCTAAATATTTCATTTGAAACCTCAAATAGTCCTTCTTGGTTACATGTATTATTATTTATAAGATGTAATAAACATATATATTACACAGTTATCCTATGATGTACTTGAACTCTGAGTGGTCATTTAGTCTATTTTATTTTCCCAAGACACCTTTGATATGCACTTCAAAGGGCACTACTGGAATGTCATATAAGCATGAGTTCACAGAAGGTGTCTCAATTCCTTCAAATATAATTTGTATTACCTCACAAGACTTATTGATGATCTTATATTATTTATATTATTTGTACCATTATTCTTTGATTTTACTGAAACATTAAGTTACAACTTTTTCATACACTTACCATTACCTGAAAGAAGGATCAACACACTGTAATTTAGATGTCACAAATTTGAGTTTTAGGAGAGTTTTCATAGCCTAGTCTGTACTTTTGCAATCCAGAATACCTCTGTAATAACTTCTTGTTTTAATATTTAATATTTAAGGCTAGGAAAACATCTCTAGGCTCTGCCCAAATGCTTGCCTTTTCAAACTGATCTTTTCAAAATGCAGGAAGTTGCCTAAATTCATTCTTCAGTCTTGCAGAATACAGTTATTTTGGGTGTAAGTATAAATAATGTATAAACTCCAACTGTTAAAGAGAGTGCTGCCTGAATACTGGAGTGCCAAACTCCTGGTAACTAATAACAACTTTGCCACGGATCTCCCGTGTGATGTTGAACAAGATATTTTCTTGTGTTCCTACTCCCTTTACATTAAAAAAAACCCCAAAAACTAAAAAACAACAGCTACTCCCTTTGAGAAGCTTTGTGGCTTTTGGTTTCAAAATTAGCCCAAATAGACCAGAAGATTTATTGAACTTTATCAAAGTTGGCTTTATTACCTCTGCAGTTGACAGACCTGCCCTCCTGAGCACAAATGTTCTGAGGGATACAGGAAGAGCTGTAAGAGCTCTGAAGAAACCACAGAAATGGCACAGGTAGTTGCAGATAAACTGCTGGAATTGAAACTGCAACAGAAATAAAAGTATTGAAGAGAAATTCTCATCAGAATTTAATTTGAATGTGTCTTACATAGACTAGACTATTTGCTGATAAAATTGTGCCAGTATCAATGTTTGGTATTATGCATGCCATTACATTTTAATGTTTAATAATGACATTTCTGGGAATGCTTAAGAAACTTTTTTTTAAAAAAGTAGATTTTTCACAGCTCGGAAATGTAATTGCCTCTTTTGAAAAGGTGTGGGAATACTACAACTTCACCATACCTCAAGGAACTAACTTCTATATTCTTACCAGGCATACAGGACAAAAACAGCCTTACAGGTCATCAGATGCCACCTCTTCTATTTGTGTGATAGAGCTCCAAATAAAATCTTCTATACAATATACAAGTATTATTTAAAAACTGGTCAGTTGCCTCTAAAACACTCTGAAGACTAATACTCGTTAATTTATTTCCAGTTTATATTTTTTAAAGCAGTATTGTTCTACAGTGTTGAGCTGTTCTGTATCTCCAGCCATTCACGATTAGCAGAGTACAACTATATTCTGCTCATTTCCCTATTGCTGCACCTTATGAGCTTTCAGTCCCCTTTGTCAGGTCTTCCTGAAATTAATTTTGCACACTTTCTGAAGGTTGACTTCCTCCTTTGTTTTAACATTTGCTACCTGTCACATAAATAGTAGTTCAGGTCAACTCTTAGCACTCCTTCCTGCAAAACCAGTGATTATTCACCAAGAACTATTTGCCTGGAACTCATCACATTATGTTTCCTTTTTTCATAGCAGCTTTACAGTGACAACATAACATTAGCCATACTTCTGTGTCATATCCTATTTATGTATCCACAGTTACATCTTTTAGTTTTCCAGGTTTGGTTTGGTTTGGGTGTAGGGTTCTTTTTTTTTTTTTTAGCTTATTTTTTTTATTTTTCAATTCGTTCACAGATACTTGGTCTCGTGCATTATGCTATTAAATTTCATCTGTTTCACAGCTTTTTCTTAGACATTAGAACTGGCAACAAATATATAGACAAGATTGTACTTAGAACAGAAGTACATTCTTCTTGTTTCTTGATAACATCTCCATAGTTGTCTAGAAGAATTCTCAAGCATTCAGAGAAGAAATATGTATTTGGTCTCTGAGGGACAGATTGTGACACATGCTTCCTTGCAAGCACTGTTGGAAGCACACATTTATAAGCCAGATAGATATCTAGCAATTAGGAATGCCAGGGTAAAAAACAAACTCCCACACACATTCAGGCTCTAAGCTGCTAAGAATTCATAAAATTTCAGGTTTGCTCAGTCTGAGACCAGTGATAGTTTGTGTTCTTAAGAATCTGTGAGCAGCCTTCAGAGCTTTAGAAATCTTTTCCATGAATTCCCTTTCTAGCCTGCACATCAAAACTCCCTTCTACTGCCTAAAAAAACATTCACTAACAAAGCAGAAGAAACTTAATCTCCCATGATGGAGACTGTCATGAAAACTGGGTCACTGAACTATTATTCCATATTTGTAGCCATTGAGAAGATCTTGATAGAAAAATGTCTGGAAGATGTTTGAGAAGAAAACAGGGAGGCGAAAAGCCATGTTATTTGATTCCTAACTGACATTATTTCTGTATTAAAAGATGCCACAAATGAGCTACTGTAGGCTACCTAATGATATTCATATCACATTCCATTGAAACTTAGCAAGGCAAGTTCTTGAAACAATGATGCTTCAGTAGTTTTCTGGAACAAGATATTAAATGAAATGTATAGATCTGGCCACAACTCCCAGCAGGAGTAGCTTGTGTGGGCATCAAGACTCTCCATGGCTCTCATTTGGCAATGATAATGAATAGTTGCTATGCTTATAGATATCTTGAACTCATTTCAATAAACTAGGTCATAATCTAAGCACCATCATTAATGAAACACACATGGAGAAGGGCCCAAGGAGAGATAACTACTCGAGTTTCAGTGATTCTGGTGTTTCAAATTAAGCTTTTAAATAAATTCAGAATCATGATCTTTTTGTCATGACCTTTTTCCCCACTGCTATGAAATCTACAACTTTAGGCTTTGCACCAGAGAATTGGCTACATTTTATACCACCACAGAGTGCAGCTACAGTTACATCTGGCCACATCTTCTGAAAAATCTGAACTGGACTTCAGAGAGTTCATATGATTGTGGCGATTGACACATTTTGTGAAAACCTTTTTCCCTGACAGACTGGGAGATGAGCTATCAAATTGTTAAAGAGATTGACAAAGCAGGTAAGCATTGAGCAACCCTATACTGGATTTACAGAGGTCCTGCATAGACTGGAGTGGCTACATATGAACAGATCAATTATAACATCCAGGATCCTGTCCTGACAACTCCTGGACATACCAGTGGCAGCATGTCTACATGTATATTCACTACTGTAAGCCCTAAAACACATCTCAGAGCACTGTACTTGTACTTCTTTCTTTTACTGTTGCATTTCTAGGTTCACAGTAAGACAAAAGTTGAAGGTGTAGAAAATCTCACTCTTAACAAAGAAACAGAAAAATAAAGAAAGGATTTTCTTTATAGCAACAGGAAAAGAAATATGTGCATGCCTGCAGGGTAAATTGTCAGAATCAAACTACTCCTTTCAGCAGCTAGGAACACTTTAATCAGGAAGAGTTTCACCACAAAGCCACAGCAAGCAAGAAAATAGTTCATACTCTTTCTGGCCATGAATATTTTCACTACAGTCTTTCATTGTCACACCAGCTAGTGAGAGTATTTGGGCTTTTGACCCAATAGAAATGCCATATGGGTCACAAGCTTCCAGTTTCTCACTGTTTGAAATATCTTCAGCACAGTAAAGTGAGTTCCCTGGAGGCTATCATGAATAAAAACATAGATTAGCCTCTCATATGCATAACCACACTTTGATAGAAATTTAAATCTGCATCTAGAATATCTAACATGGTTAGTGACTTCATTGATGAAAAAACAAATCATTAAAAAATCAGAATAAAATCAAGAAAGGAGAAAAATCCAGAATAGAAAATTATAGAAATGAGAATAAATTGCAGGTACATCTCCAGATATGATCAAAATTTTCAAAAATTTCTTTCTCATCTGTCAAAAGGGAATGGAAATTTCCATGCACTGAGAAGATTATCTATTTGTGGCATTCTTTGGAAAGACTTGAAGGAATGCTGCCATGATATCCTGCCATTAAGTGTTTTAGGAAGGAGGCAGCTACAAATAGATACATTAAATTCACCTGCCAAAGTGATAGCTTTGTATATTAAGTTGTCAAGACCTTGCTCTACAAACAAGTGAATGCATAGTAGATTAGTGACATCTAAATTGCCAATTGCAAGCAATTGTAACATATTTTCCCACGTGTTTTTCTCCTTTTTCCTCTTACAATAATGAATATGTGCATAATTTGTAAATATTCTAAAATAGGTTAGTAGGCTATATTGAAAATTTTCCTCAAATCATGTTCTTTACAGAGTGATTAGTGTAAGTTCAGGATTTGATGATGTCAGAAAGGGTATTACCACTGGGGTAGATAAAATATGCAAGGCCAAGCCCTTTGTTTTCACTGCCTCCTTACACCAGACGGACTCTGACAGAATCATTGCTCCTTTCAATATTTTCTAGTCAGCTTCTGAGCTCTCCAGCAGAGATAACCTTTTAAAGAAACCCAGTGGAGTAATGCAACAGCTGGTGCTTTTTGCTGTCAGAAAAGTTCCCTAGGCAGTGTTTCAGCACTGTCTTTTGCCTCTTTGTAAAAGATCGAGGCTTGGAAAGAAGAGTTGGCAGCACCCCAAGCATGAGATTGAGAGGGGTCTGGACCACAGAAGTCAGGTGCAACAGAAAACATGACTCTACATTTGCAAAGAGAAAATTATTTGCTAGAAAGGCTGTGAAAGATTTAAATTTCAGAAAACAGAACAAGATATTGCTAAATACATATATGAGTGAAGACAGAGCTGTCATATGTGAACTGCAGGTTTGATGTATATTTGACTAATTAATGAAATGTCCATTAGGAATCTCTAGTAGACTTTCTAAGTAAGAAAACAATAACAACGAAACAAACAAAGAAAAAACCAAAACAAACAAAACCCCTCAAGACAACAACAACAACAGCAAAACACCACCAAAAAAAAAAAACACAAACAAAACCCCTCAAAACAACAACAACAACAACAAAACACCACCAAAAAAAAACCCCTCATAGTGAAGAGCATCCTGAGCAATACATGCAGAAAAATGATGCAAGACATTTGCTTTGGGATTTCTGCAACTGGTCTCCTCTAAACTAAGCATCTTTTTCTCCAGCATGTGGAAATGGTATGTCAACAGTCTAACAAGTATTTGAAATGTTACCTGAAAAGAAGGAATGCTGAAATGGAATATATACCTAGTTTAAAACTCTTTCTGAAATAAAACTGGGTTTTTTTCATTGTTATAATTTTTTTCATTATTATGCCATCCCACATCCTAGACCTGGCATGGCCCTGCAGATATCAAGCTCCATGTGAATGATAAAGATTAAGAGAGGCCTCAGAATCTAGGCATGCTAAGCATTGCTAATTGTTTCTATCTTTAAATAAACAGTATACAGAAAAAGAGCATGGTGGTGGGGAGATTTTTCTGCATGGGTGTATATGTGTGTGTGTGTGTTTATTTGTGTGTGTGTGTGTGTGTAAACTTATTTGTTCACTGTTATTAGCCATGGGTCACTGCTTCTACTAATTTAGAGATGCAGTTCTTATTCACCTAACCTGAACACACAATAACTGCAGCAAGTATGAAAATAGAAAATGGATAATCCCAAAGAATCTTAGGATGGGTTTCCACCATAAAAGCTAGACTGAAATCCAAGAAGCAAAGGGCTCTTAAGGCAGTCAAAAGGTGCTACATATACTGTCAATAAACTGCTTTTTACTTACCAGACAGTCTCAGGGGATGATAGAGGTGAAAGGGTTTTAGAAAGGAGAAGCATGAATAAATGTATAAGCACAGAAAAAGAACAAACAAAACATATGGTGAAGCAATGAAAATAAATCCTCACTATGAAATAACACCCAAAGAAAACAGGCAGCTGGGAAAAAAGAGTAACATAAATATGATATTCAAGAGGGGAAAAAAACCCCAACTTCTCTAAAAGCAAAGATGTTTGTTCATTGTTTTAAAAAAATAAATCAACTTCAAGCCTGCTTTCTTGCTTTTTTGAGTCAAGTCTAGTTTTTTTCAATAGGGTATGGTGGTTAGGGTATGCCAATTTCTCTATCAAATGCTACCTAAATTGTGATGCAATTGAGGTTAAGTCTTTGAATTACAAGGCTGTATGACTTGTAATGCATTTACATCTGGAAGTTAGAAAGAGTCGAATAAGACAGATAGACATTATGAAAACATTTAGTAAAGAATAGCTGTGAAATACCATTTTTAATCAATATTTCAAAAAAGGGCTGGAATACCTCAAAATATGATGTCATTTAAAATAGGATGTTTGATCATTTAGTCTCTGTATGCTTTGTAAATAGCAGCATTGTTTTACATGAATTGACAAAGATTCATACTGAAAATGTTTGTATTTGATTTTTAAGGCATACTGTTAAGAGGGGAAAAAATATAACAATTATGAAAAAATTAGAGGAAAATGCAAGAAAATTACCAAAGTCCAAATACAGAGTGAAATTCCAGAATGCAGATCTATGAGGTTCTAATCAAATAGATTTAATAACAAATCTCAACATTTATATCTATATTTCTAGACTATTATTCTACTAAATCGGATTAGTAGAAAAATTTTTTTTATTGTTCAGTCTATCAACTTCACCTTTGGCCCTGAAATTTGCTATTTGATAAGTGGAAGGGTGTTCATCTTTTTTATCCTGTGATGATATCTAACTCATACATCAGAACAAAGCAAAGAAAAAAACAAAACAAACAAAACCCCTCAAAACAACAACAATACATATTTGTAGTAATGTATTTCCAATAAACACATTACTACCAGAGCAAAATTAGCCTAAACATTTCCTGTTATTTTCCAGCTTTGTGGGGACACAACTGAAATATAGTGACAAATAATATATGTTTTCTTACACATAAAATTCACAATCTTTCTTTGCTTTATTTTACAATAAACAAAACCCCTCAAAACAACAACAATACATATTTGTAGTAATGTATTTCCAATAAACACATTACTACCAGAGCAAAATTAGCCTAAACATTTCCTGTTATTTTCCAGCTTTGTGGGGACACAACTGAAATATAGTGACAAATAATATATGTTTTCTTACACATAAAATTCACAATCTTTCTTTGCTTTATTTTACAATCTGGAGTGCACACAGTCTTAAAGCTCAGAAAAATTTGAAAGCCACATTCAGTCGGAAAACTGGACACTGATAGAAGTATGTCTTAAAACTACTTCTTGACAGTTTAGGAGGTTTGACAAGCAATCAGGACAACATAAACTAGTATTTTATCACATATAAGTACCTGCCATTGAAAAAATATTGTTCTTTATGATAGCATAGTCATATAGTATTTACAATAATATATAACACTCACGTAGGTGTACCTATATAAAAATGCACTGTATAATAGTGTGATTTGTAAATAATGCCAATTCTATATTGTGAATACTACATCAGAGGAGTTTTTCACAAGAGTACCATAAATCTACACCAGTCTCTCAGAACTACTGAGAAAAATTATCTGTGGCAGCATTTTTATTTTGGCTCCTTTAGACAACAGTAATTAGGTACTTACATTGAAAAGTGTAGAAGACTCTACAGTGACATGAGAGCTGGAGTGACAGATGAGCCTCAGTGGAGACTAATTAACACAGGCCCCTGAGACACCAGCACATTGTCAGCATCCTTAGTTCTTCCCTGGGACAAAACACCAACACTTTGTAGACTTCATTTTGACCTCATGGTCTCCCATCACTCTGTCATCACAGAGATACTTGGCTGTACTCCCACAAAGGAGAAATGCTTCCAGAGACATACATCCTTCCCAAGTCCAGACTGACTTCACCACCTCCTCCTTTCAGCCTCATCCAGAGAGCTCCCAGTTCAGAAGAGAGTGTCTCACATATTTAGCTGTCTAAATTTAGTCATTCAGTCTAAGATAGCCAGGTAGGTTCCCTGGGCAGCTGAGCCACAGACAGGGCACCTGCAGCACTTTCTAGCAATAGCTGATGCAGCAGGAGTAATATTGAAGGATTCACTCTCTTTCTTGCTCTTTCTCTCACTCTTTCTCTCTGTTTTCTTACTGTCCCTAGAGGGAGGCTAGTTGGCTGACTCAAAACAGGTATGTGTACCTTACCCTTATCACTTCCTGCAATTAACTGAACCCACACACCATTATTATATAAATAAAAACATTTCCAAATCTGTTTCATGCAAAATATTTGTTATTAGTCTCCATTTCTGAGTAGAAAAATCCATCTAGATGTCAGACCATTCCATGGGATGTGAATACTATTTTCTTGCCAATAATTCTTACTTCTAATGTGCTGCATCATGTCCAGATGAAGAATTAGCTTCATGTAGGAATGCATAGGACAAACACAAGAGGATTAGACTAACAGAGGAAGAAAAATGTTTATGTATTTATTAGAAAATACCACAGACATCATTTTTGCTTGTCAGTTCTACTACAGACTCCTGAATGAAATGCCATGCCCATTGCTTTTTCTTACAGAGATAGAGGAAAAAGTTTCAGATAGAGTAGAACAGAAAGTTAGCCTGACATCTAGTTGCTTGTTTACCTGAAAAATGTGTACAAAAAGCTACATATATACCTTTGCTTATAGTTTTCTCCCCAGTTTCCTTTTTTAAAACAATTAATTTTGTCTCTATATTAGGACAGCAATAAAACAACTACTTAATACTCATGCAACTGGAGGATTTGTTTTAAATGAAATTTAAAATTATACAAAATGAATTATCATTCAAGGAGAAAAAGTTCACTACAAAGTCATACTGAAAAAAACCAACAGAAGATAGTTCACTGGGTACCTTTCTTGCACTGTCTATGCACATAAGTCATTGTCTTTTACTGGAATAAGCAATAGGTCCTTATTGTAGGTTTTACAACGTGCCAGATACACAGAAAAGAATCAAAAAGTCATCAGATTGTAAAAAACCCAGGAGGCAGTGGGGAGGTGGGAGAAAAAAAAATGCACCAAAAAAGCAAACCCAAAGAAGAAGATTTCCAGTAAAATGGAAGTTTTAAGATGTGGAAATGCACCAAAAAAGCAAACCCAAAGAAAAAGATTTCCAGTAAGATGGAAGTTTTAAGATGTGGGTTAAAATTTTCAGATAATTCCTTGAAGAAAATGCTCACTTTTTAATAAAAATAAATATACATGGAAGGGGTTTCAAATGGGATAGTGGCATACTTTCTATTGTGCACATATATGCATGTATTATATGAATTATATGTATATATACATATCTTCCTAATATTTATATTTTTCTCACACTGGAAGAGGTTTTTTTAGCACAGCATTTATATAAATACTACTCACAGCTACTAACCCCATATTTGCAATTGTTGAAGAACACAGTTTTAAAACAGTGCTAGTGAACTAAAAAGGACAGACTGGCTGATGAATTAAGTAATTTTAAGTCTTACCCTATTATGCACTTTCTTTTTATCTATTTTACTACAAACACTGAACCTCTCTAGCAATAAAGGTACACAGTTAGCTTAAATTGTTCTTGAATGTTACAGAATTCCTTCTGAAATTACTATAGCTAAGTATATGAAAGGAGGAGTATCATTAGAAATGGGTCTTCTTTTTATCTACTTCTAGCCATTCATGTGTCTAAGCAATTTCCAGAGTCAGTAGAAAAAGTAAAACACTTCAAGAGGGAGAGCCAGTTCTCCTGTGTAGGTGTCTAAAACAGAGAAGGGATAAATTACCAGCTAGAGATGCCTTGTTTTTTTGAAAGAGCAAGAAATAAGTTTAATAGTTTATACTAGATGTCCAATCTTAGACAACTAAAATTAAGTAAAGCTCACACTGAATACCTGCATTAAATTGGAAATCTAAGTTGAAGAATCAGTGTGTTGCTATGAACAAATTTGCTTAAATTTAGTGAGAGTTTTTTCCTCTTCCACATCTCTTAAAAGATGAACATCAATTTTATTATACTGTGCTTCTTATGATTCAACCATTACATCTTATAACAATAACAAAGTTACACAGAAAGTCTGTTTTGAGAGTCATCCACCTCTTTTTTAAAGATAAAAATGTCAGATTTTACTTTGGCCATACAAACTCCTTTGTTGCTCACAAATCTTATTCACACATTAGGGAGGGCTTTACAAAAGTCCAGCATTACACTTCAGAACTGCAGAGAGAAGCCTGGAGTCTTTGAAGATTTGAAGAATTTTTGTAGTCTGGCCACCCCTTTTCAGGGCCCATTGGGGTCACTGGAAATTTTTGCAGGTACTTCAAAAAGCCCTGAATAAAACTCCACCTACTCCACCTCATGTGCATAATGATGTTTATTTCAAGATGGGTTTTATAATGGCAGAATTGAAGGAAAACTTAAACTGACTGCACAGAGATACTAAATGTCCCCAGACTGCCTGCTTAAACTGAGAATATATTAACTTTGCCATGTTTCTATACTGAAATTGGCTTTGCTATTCTATGCCAGAAAAACTGCATGTTTAACATTCTGCAGTTGTCTATGCATTGCTGATCTGCAGCCAGAATGAATAATTCTAAAAGGCTGATGTTTGAACACATACTACAGCACAGCAGAATTAAAGGTCAAGGTTCAAGTACTGCAATTTCAAATTATTGATCAATGGTAATTTTTGGCACCCTTGGGTTAGTCATGCTGGCATATGGCAAGCAAGCAAACCATGAAGGTTAAGTATGAATCATCAGCACCAAAGGAACTCAACTTTTTCAGTTTTCTTAGATATACAAAACTGCTGCATGTTAAATGGTCTTTCTCCTGCATGTTTGCTGTGTGAGCCACAGAAAGGCATATCTTGTAGACTATATCTTCTGAGGACATGATATTAGAGAGAATGTTGAAAAGGAAATCTGGTTGTTCTTACCAGATCTTGGATAACCTAAAAAAAAAGTACATATTACCACTACACTTTATCATATCAAGTTTTCTTCCATCTACCCTCATCCTTTCAAAACTGTCTTCAAAAGATCCCCTTATCCTATAGGTTTTTTACTTATTACACTAGACTTTATAAAAAGAACACTGTCCATGTCAATGGACTACCTTACTGAAGATCTGAGTTTTTTTGCCAGAGCAAAGCAGGCTAAATCTTCTATGCCTTGACAGTTGCTGAAGGCCACAACAATGTCCACAACAAGTACCAAAAACTTTCAGTGCTTTGGTTCCTAGCTCTACAGTAAAAAATGCTGCTTCTTTTACCTTTTATGAAAGATGCAAGTACACTTGTGACCGTGTGTGTGTCTCTGGGATACATGTTCATGTTTGTCACCAGTTGGACCTGCAAACATGAATGCAGCAGCCACATCCCTGAGCATGGTCCAAGGCCCTCAGCTCCAGGCACAGTGAGCTGGGCTCCATCAGCCAGACAGGACTGTCCTGAGCCAGAGCAGTTGGAGAAGTCAGCCACGCACATATATCACTTAACACTCTCCTCCAGATGAG
>NW_008671566.1:1816-5789 GCF_000695815.1 Acanthisitta chloris | reverse complement strand
TATCCCTCCTGAACTGAGGCACCCAGATGGGGTTGGGTTGGTCAGAAGGTCCATTTGGAGGATGTTCTCCTGGCCAAAAAGGCTGTCACCCCCTCCTTCTGTGCAGGGACACTCTCATGACCAACCTCTTTTAAAATGATGAATTGGTACAGCCCCAACCCCACCTGGTGCAGCCACCCAGGTAGAGAGACAGATGCTACCACATGGCCAAGGACATATGCCCATAAGCTGAGACAGGGGAGATTCAGATCAGATGTTAGGAAAAATGTTGTCACTGTTAGGGTGTTCAGGCACTGGAATATGCTCCCCAGGGAGGTGGTGGAGTCATCATCCCTAGAAGTGTAATGGATTCAAATTGATGGAGGAGAAAGTTAAGCTGAATATTGGGAAGAAGTTTTCCCTGTGAGGGTGGTGAGACACTGTCCCAGGTTGCCCAGGGAGGCTGTGGCTGCCCCCACCCTGGAGGGGTTCAGAGCCAGGTTGGCTAAAGCCTTGAGCAACCTGCTCTGGTGGGAGGTGTCCCTGCCCAGGGCAGGGGGTTGGGGCTGGGTGATCTCTAAGCTCCATTCCAACCCCTAAAATTCTATGAATTCTATGATTCTAGGAAGTGTTTAAGAGATGTCTGTCTGGACCTGGTGCTGGAGGATATGGTTTAGGAGTTAGGTACAGCAGTGACAGGTTAATGGTTGGACTTGATCTTAAAGGTCTCTTCCAACCTTGATGGTTCTATGATACCCTCAACCTCCCAGGTACACAGCAGGGAAGCCCCCAGGACTCACTTGAGACCTCCTTCTCTCCGCATCTCCTCGGTGCTGTAGTTGGTGTGACACCCGGCACCATTCCAGTTGCCTGTCATAGGTTTGGGGTCCAGTGTAGCCACAACCCCAAAGTCCTCACAGACACGGTGGAGGATGAACCGAGCCATCCAGAGGTGATCCCCCATCTCAATGCCTTCACATGGGCCCACCTGGAATTCCCACTGGAAGGGGAGAGCAGAGGCACTGGTAAGGATGGGCAGGTTGGTGCCTCCCTGGCCACCACATCCCTGTCAGCCCATGAGGACTGTCAGCCTGGGCTCCAGCTGAATGTCACCCCTTGGGAATCACCAACAAGGATGGGGAACATCAAGCTAAGCACAGGACAGTTTTGGCATGCAAAACGGTGGGAATAAACCACTCATGACTAAATAGATCAGAGGGTTTTAAATCAAAACAGAGGTAAATAAGCACCATGCCTGACTGAGGCTGGTCCTGGTGTGCAGGATCCCACACTGCAAACAGGGCAGGGGACCGACCAGGAGCCCATCAGCCCTTCCAGGGGCTGCTCCCTGCCTGGCTGGAGCCAGGGTTGCACCACCCACAGTGACTAAGCAGAGGGTGATGTATTTACAGCTGATGGCATGGCCTGGGCCTGAGCCCAGGATACAGAAAGCAGCCAAGAAGGACCCTAAAGAAGCCAGGGCAAACAGCAGGGGGATTAGAAGTCCTGTCTCAGCCCCCTGCAGATAATTCCCTGCTTATCGCTGCCACATCAGCAGCAGGAGCCAGCGATTCAGTCAGTCAGTCTGGTCACCTGCCTAATGCAATCAGGGACTCCCTGCTAACTCCTAAATAAACCCAAATCCCCCTCAACCGTTCCCCAAGGCCACACTCCCACCCAAGCTTCCTGGTGCCCAGGCAGCAGGACTCAGACACCCATCACTCCACATGGTGCTCCTGCAACCCATCCCAGCTCCTGCTGTCCCCTCCATCCCTGCTCTGCAGGGGAGGAAAGCACAGGGCAGCTCCCAGCTCTGCACTGGATGCCAGAGCTCAGGCTGAGCTCTGCAAGGAGCTTGGGGTGAGTTAGGAGAAAATTGAACGGACGTTTTCATCCTAGCAGTGCAACTGCTCCCATCTAGACAAAAGTGATGGGGGGAGGCACTGGATTTGGCATTCCACAAAAGCTGGGAGTTGCTGGGTTATTCCAGCCTCATGATAGATAACTCATATCCATCTGAGCTGTGCATACACATACCTGGGAGGGCATCACCTCTGCATTGGTGCCACAGATCTTCACCCCCGCGTACAGACATGCCTTGTAGTGGGACTCCACGATATCGCGCCCATACACCTTATCTGCTCCAACCCCACAGTAATAGGGGCCTGGAAAGGAACAAGGAGTCACCACCTCAGAAAAGCTTTTGGGAGCAACAACAGCATTGCAGCACAATCCTACACTTCCAGGTACCTGCTGCCATGGGCAGAGGATTTATGGGGATTAAAATGGTGTTGCTCTCCAAGAGGCACTGAGTCACCAACCCCTACTCCAGGACCAGCAGCAGGAGCAGTTCATCTGTGCAATCTCATCCTTATCTAGGCAGGTAAACAGGACTTGTAATGCATCACCCAGGAGGTGGTCAGGAGATAAGGAAAGCGCAGCTTGATCTGCCCCGCGGCACCTCACTGACCCTCTGAGCACATCAAGTGTCCGAGATTGTTCTGACAACAGCCAACAATGTTCATGGCTAGGAAGTTCAGCTCGCCAGGGTTTGATATACAGCTCTTCCTTATTCAAGCAGGTCAGGCAAAGATCATCTGCCCACCTGGGGGAAGGGAGATGTTGCAAGCAGCCAGTTCCCACAAAAGGCTGATTAAGTCAGGTTGGGAAACCACTGGCCCTCTCCCAGGAGGCTCTCGCACTGCTGCAGGAGGGCACCATGTGCCATGCCAAGCCCTTTCCCCAGCAGCCACGGGGAGGAGGTTCTTCCAGCCCAGTTCTCCAGCCCTTGCCAAACAAGTTGTACAGCTGAGCTGTTTGTGCAAGCAGGGTCCGGCGGGAGCGGCACGGCCGGCGGCTCACGTGAGCCACGGGGCACCAGGTGCTCTCAGCAAACAGCTCCTAACCTCACCCCTGCCCATTGTCAGCTGCAATGGGGATGGGATGCCTGCTGCCAGGCAGGGAGGAGCTGAGGGGAGCGTCCAGGTCGGGGCAGGGAGGGAGCACTTACCCTGCGGGCCGGGGAAGCCGTTGTCGGGCCAGCCATAGGGGTGGCCATTGATGCCCAGCAGTGTGTACTCCTGCTCCATCCCAAACCAGGGGTGGCTGTCCTTCACCAAGTCCATGACCTTCTTGCACGTGTGTCTCAGGTTTGTCTCTGGGAGCAGAGAGGCTTGAGTTAGACCCATGCTGTGGGTAGGTGTCCACCACGCTCTGCTCCATCCCTCTCAGAGACTGAAGCTCCACCACTGCCAAGTGCTTCCCACAGAAGCCTTAAGGAAACCTGTGAGTGAATTCCCCTTCCTGCTCACCAATTTCCTCCTTGCAGTTACTCCATCACCAGAGCATCAGGCCACAGGCCAAGAGGGTTTAATTAGCCTGTTACCCAAACCACCTCTGATGGTCCACAAACATCCTCCCCTTACACACAGAGACCAGGAGCTATACCCCAGCCCTGTCCTACAGGCATCTGGCAGACCTGGGAACAGGGACTATAGATATTCCATCAGTCCTTCACCCTCATCCTCTTTCCACCAGCCTCAGCTTAATTATCCTTATCTTTCTGCAGCTCCATGGTTTTGGTTAGCATCCAGGGTGGCTGGCTCTGCTTTGGCCCTTCAGGGTGCTGAGGGCAACTGGGGCTTTGCCAGGAAGACACAGCAGATATCAGAGAGCCATCCTGACACGGGAGAACATTCCAGGCAAGGGGAATGTGAGCTTGGACCAAGACAACAGTGGGGGAAAACAAGGCTGAAAAGTGCTGTCACAGGGACAGGACAGGCAGCCTCCAGGCTGCAAATCCTGCCTTAACTTGCAATAAAAGCCCCAGAGCAGCTACAACATAATCCAGAGTGTGCGTGTATATACACCACTGCTGGAGGGAAGCAGTGGCATCTCTCTTGCACTGATGGGAGGAAGGGGAAAGGCAATTTCTCCCTTGCCCCAAGCCCACGCAGCCCAAAACATCAACGGAAAACCACCACTTTTGGGGCTG
>NW_008671566.1:0-1754 GCF_000695815.1 Acanthisitta chloris | reverse complement strand
AAATCGCTCCGGCAGAGGAGCTGCCGGGCAGGAA
Source organism: Acanthisitta chloris (assembly GCF_000695815.1). Lineage (NCBI taxonomy): Eukaryota > Metazoa > Chordata > Aves > Passeriformes > Acanthisittidae > Acanthisitta > Acanthisitta chloris. The sequence continues at coordinate 1,720 of NW_008671566.1, read as the reverse complement.
CCTCAAGCGAGACGCTCCCCCCGTGGCCGACGGGCAGGACGCTGCTCGAGGAGGAACCAGCCCTGTCTTTCACCATCCCCGCACCCTCCGCTCCCCCGGCAGCTGTGTGCATCACCCCGCGGATGCTCTCCCTCCCCCCGCTGGACTGGAAAATCACCGGTTATTTGTCGGCAAAAAAAATCCCTCTGGGAGCCCCATAGCGTGATCCTGCAAATCAGCTTCCCTTCCTGTGTCTGGGGCTTTATCAGAGGGCCAGGACAGACGCTGGGACTGCAGAGTTCTGCCTACAGTGATAAGCCCAAGAGCTGTCGCGCCCGGGGGCAGTTTGCAAAAGGTCACCCCGAGCCAGCCCAACACCACCCCAGCACCTTCTCCCTCCTTTCTGCAGCCACCCTCTAACAAGGAGAGCAACCAGGAACCTGGGATGGTAAACCCCCTGAGCTTCCAGCTCCTGCTCCCCCGTGGTAACCCCGGGGCTGGGTGCACTCAGGCTCCACAGCCGGGCAACGCCTTGAGCGAGCTCGAGTTGGCAAGTGCCCTGAGCTCCACGTCTCACTGCTCTTCTCCTCGCTCCACACCACTAGAACAGGCTCCTGCAAACATCCACTGCCACCAGTGCTTGGATTTCAGAGCCCTGGGCCAAGTGCTCAGTGCTGAGCTGTCCCCAGGGCCAGTGGTCCAGAGTGAGATGTCCCTTGGGGAGATGGCACCATAAATAATAAGTGGGTGACCCTCAGGACACGGGGGGTGCACGCTGGAGGTGCTCACCTGCAGGTTTCCTGTTGTACTTCAGCACTTCACAGAGCACCAGCTTGTTGGGGTCCAGGCAAAAAGGGTCTCTGAACATGCAGACAGGCACCAGGAACATGTCGCTGTTGGAGCCCTCTGCCTGTGCCGTGCTGGAGCCATCGAAATTCCACTCGGGGACATCTGCCAGGCAGGACAGGGACAGAGAGGGGAGCAGGATTGGGACAAGGTATGTCACATATGGATTGTGCCAAGTGCTGGTGGTTCAAGCCCAGGCTGGTACACCCAGGGGGCACTGAGTGCCGTGGGATGATGGCGACAAAGGTTTCCTGGCACATCCCCAGAGCCTATCAGTGCTCCAGTGTTCACCTCCCCAGCACCATCAGGATCAGTCCCAGCCACTTCACCTCCCTCTGCCAAACCCCATCCAGATGCTGCCACGTCCCTGTGCTTGTTTGCCAGGTGGCAAGAGGCGAGGAACTCATCCTCCCCTTCCCACCCAGCGCTAATAGCAGAGATTAACGGCTTAAGCAAACCGCAGCGACGCAGGTTGGATATTTACCTGCCGCTCAGGGTAACCCCACAAAGTCAACTGCAGCAGGTATCACCAGTGCCACGCAACCAGAGATGGCAGGTGCCAACTCCCACCAACCAAAGCAGCCCAGAACTGCTTCCCAGCGATGCTCAGGGCCCTCCACCGAGCCACCCATCACCCAGAGGGATGAACAGCAGCCTTACCTTCGATGCTCTTGGGCTCCTTGTCCAGAGTCCTGCTCTTGCAGCGCACGCCCTCCCCACTGCCATCGATCCAGACGTAGGTCACCTGTACCATCCCATCCTGGGGCAGCCTCATGTACTGCTCCCGCACCAGCTTGTTCAGCCTGGAGCTGTGCGACACCGACATGGCGATGGCCCTGCGAGGGCACACGGGTGAGTGCCACATCACCTCCCCACCCTGCTTATCCTAAAAAAA
>NW_008671565.1:0-8301 GCF_000695815.1 Acanthisitta chloris | reverse complement strand
CCAGCCCATCAAGCTACTACAGCTAAAGGACACGGGATCCTCCTGGTCCCATTCCCCTCTGGTTCTGGGAACCACAGCCTCCAGGAGCCAGGAGTGGCCCTGCCCCATACAACTGGGGTCGGCAGAGCGGAGCGTGGGCAGGCAGGGGTTAAACCACCCTCCCCAGCTGCATGTAGCCAAAGGAGATCTAAGTGCCAGAGTCATCAACCCCAATATGTCAGGGCGTCAGCCAAGCGTTCAAGTGCAGACACTGCCCTGGTTCAGCCTGTGCCGGCACCGCTGCCCCGTCCCGGCAGCATCCCCTGCCAGCGCCCTCAGCCGTATCCTGCCCAGTGTGCAGGGGAGGGCCTGGACCAAGCAGCAGGGCCAGATGGGAGCTGGGCAGGAGGGATAATGCTCTGTCGGGCACAAGGGGAAGGCAGAGCCACTGGAGCATGAAGTGCCAGGACATGGGTAGCATCAGCAACCGCCCTGGCTGGGAGACCTGAGGGGACCCTGTCCAAGCAATGCCACCACCTGATCCCCGTTCCCAGGTGTGTCCACACCAGGCTCAGATGCAGCATTTTGGGAGAGCACAGCAATGCTGTAGTTCAGCATGTCTGGGGCACACGGCATTCAGCAGCACCTGGCATCCAGGTTGATGAGCCACTGGCATAGCCCTGCCTGCCTGGGGGGCCACAACCAGCCTGGTGTGGCAAGGACCCCCACACATAGCCCACTGCACCCAGAGGCTGTGAGTCACTGGGTGCTGAGTCAGTGACACAGGGTGCAGCCCTACAGCTGCCATTTCCCACCTTTTCCCTGCCCCACTCCCATGTATTTTGGGGAGCCAACACTCCCCTTGTCCCCAAGACGTTAGCACAGGCAGTGCCAGCCCTGCCCAAGGGTGGCCACGATATGACATTTTTTGCTGCTGTCCATCCCCCACCAACTTCCCCACTCACTCCTGCCCTGGCTCTAGCTCAGCATGTCCTCGCTCCATCCCTTAGAGATTCCCATGGAGAGTCCTCTCCATAACCCACAGCAAACCTCTCACCCTTGCAGCCCCTCCAGGCTCTCTCAGCATGACGACCTGCCAGGAAGGCAGCAGCAGCTCAGCTGAGCACGTCAACCTTGTTCACGGCAGGAAACCACGCTCCGTTCGTGCCTTGGGGAGCCCTGCAGTAGCACCAGCAGCAGCACAAGATGCAGCTGCTCCCCCTCAACACAGTGGCTGCAGAACCGTGGGGCAGCAGGCAGCTGGTTTTCCATGCACAGTTCCCTGCACTCAGGCAGGGGTTTTTCCACCTGCTCCTGACCAGACACACCTCCTGGCCACTCCTGCCATGGCACTACCCTCTCCATGCCACTATGCCCCCTTTGCACATCTTCCTCTTTATCCAACACAGAGCATGAGCTGAGCACTTGGATGAGCTGCCAGACTCACTGGAGCACTCCACTGGTTAGACACCCACAGCGTGACACCATGCAGCAGGTCCTGGCAGTGCCATGCCTGGGAGGACCAGGCAGGCAAGTGCCCTACAGTCTGGCTGGGGGTGCACTGAGATACCAAAACCAGAGCCACCCCGTGCTGCATTTGACACACCAACCCAGGCAGATGCCCTTGCACAGCCTGCACAAAACAGCCTCACCAAACCGTTGGGCTTTATTTATGCTTATGTTTTTGTGCCCTTTTCACCCTTACAAAAACAACAATAACAACAAAACCTCAAAACCTGCAAAGCAGCTGAACCTTCCTCCTCTCTCCACGGGGCTGTGGGGAGCATCCACCCACACCCAGGCACCCATCACCCCTCAGTGACAGAGACCAGTCCTGGGTGAGGAGATGCTGCCAACCATGTTCTCAACCCCCATCAACCACCCCCAGCTCCAGCTGGGAGCATCCCTGCGGTGAGAGCTGAAAGCTGAGTTCCATGGTTCCTCCCCACCACCAGCCAGCCCTGCACAGCCTGCCTGGTGTCTGGCTGTCTGCCTGGCATCTGCCCAGCCCCTGCCCACCAGCCCACGCATCGCTATTTCTGGGCTCTTGTGCAAGAGGCTCCTCCAGTCACAGCCACAGGAGCTGCAGGAGCCTCAGCGCTCGCCCAGGACTGGGCAGGGGCTGGTTGTGGGCATGCAGGGCTGACAGTAACCAGAGAGCAGCTCTGGAGCCACCTGCACCTCCAACACTGACATGGGGTAAAGGGAGTGTTTTCTTGGGGGAAGAGTGGAATGGGAAAGGGTGGTTGGGAAGCACCATGCAAGTGTCAGTGCTTGTCAAAGACTAAGAGAGCACCCAGAGTGCTTTGGTTGGGAGAGGTGAAGACTATGTGTCCTGGAGCAATGGCAGGGATGCAGATAAGGGTGCAGAGCCCAGGGCTGCAGTGGGAGATGCCAGCCAAGAGCCTGGATTTCCCATTTCCTCCATTGCCTGCTCTTCCAGGCTCTCCAGGAAGTCCAGGCTGTCCCTCACTGGTGCAGAGCAGCAGCTATCCCCTTACCAGAGGTTGCAGAGAGAGAAGAGAGGAATAAATGAAACTATTTCCACCCTCCTCACCAAGGAGCACACACTGCTCCTCAGTCCAACTCAGCATTTAAGCTTCTATCCCAGTATCACTTCCCTGTGAGATGAAAACCCTGAGGTCTGCACTGCATTGGCTTCAGCACTGCCCTCGGCCTCTCAAAATACCAGATGGAGAAGAAATGAAAGGTGGTGGCTGCTCACAGGAAAAACCTCTAACTCCAGGTGAAGGCCTGGGCCAGCTACAGCATTGTGTCTCCCTTCCAAGAGGGAGGAAATCATGGCCATATCTGCCAGCACAGCAGCCCCCAGCTGCTCCTGTCCCACCCAGCCCCAGTGCTAGTGTGGCTGAGGCAGCTCAGCCAGGTTTGCTCCCCACCACAGGAGCTGTGGAGAAGGAAGAGGCATTGGTTTGCAGCCTCAGAAAAAAAGCCTGCCGGTGGAAAAAAAAACCTGTCCATGGCAGAATGCTCTGTCCCAGCACAAAGGTCTCCCTATCTGCCAGATCTTCAAACAATCCGTGAACTTTACAGCTGGGACTTATCTTGAGGCAGATCTGCAGGAGTCCTCTGGGATTCTGCTTAGGCTGGCCAGGCTCCACTCTGGCTACAGCCAAGGGAGCCAAGAAGTGCTGCTACTACTGATCTACGTATGCCAATTATCCTGCTTGGCAAACACCGATAAAGTGACTAAGGGTAGGAAAGCCAAGCCTGGTTGAAGATGTCTCTTGGGGATGGGGTGAGTTCTGTGTGCTCCCCCGGGCTGGCTCCAGGCGCCTGCTCTGAGTGACCTTCGTGGGAGGACAAACCCATCAATGCCATGGACCAAAGGCATAGGTGCCATTTTCCTGGGATTAATGCACATTTAGTGAGCGGCCCTGGCTAACCCAAGCTCCCTTCTCGAACTCAAGGGAATATCAATTCTCTGCCAGCACAGAGGAAAGCTTCTCCCTCTGATCACTGCTGCAGGGTTGGCCACAGCAGACAGCAGCCAGCAGAAGACAGAGCAGAGTCATCCGCTGGGATCCCAACTGGCGGCATTGCCGGGCAGGAGGGGAGGAGGAACCAGCGGAACAAAGAGCCCTGCTGCACAGAAGTGTCCTTCCAGGGAAAAGAAACAAAACAAACCCAAACCAGATTTCAATAGACTTACAATGCAAATGTATTCAGGCCCCGCAGGGCACTTCTGGCTCTATCCAGCCACCTAATGAGAGCTTCTTGCAAGCCCTGCTGCTGCTGCTCCTTCCTAAGGGCCACTGATCACCCACAACCAGCCACTGCTGCACCAAGCCTGGGGGCCACCTCCCTGCCAAAGCTCTTGCCCCCACAGTGGGCACCAAAAGGCAAACTCCATCCCTTATTTCCCTTCTGCAGGGCAGACTGTGCAGCTCAGCAGCACTGCCCACTGCCTGAATGCTGCTGAGCTGGGGGAGCTCAAATCATCTCTGCCCCAAATCCTGGGGGGCAAAAACCCACCCAGTGGGACTATGCTCAGTTGATGGCACACAAGGCTATGCACCCACAAAGGGATGCACAGGGATGCTGCAGCCAGACCCACCTACTCCAGGTGAGATGGCATCTCTATGCCAACGAGAGCAGGAACCACAGTCATGCCAAGGAATACCCCTGCCCAGTGAGAGGGACAGGGACCCCCAACCTACTGCACATCCATCCTGCCCAGCATTCACTGGGTGCCTGGAAGGGCTGTTTCCCCACCCAGCAGATGCTGCTGGCTCTGCCCCAGAGCAGAAACTTCAGTGGTGCTTGTGGACAAACCTGACCACAGGTTTCCCCTTTGCTCTTCCACCTCCTTTACAAGCCCTCCACTATTTGCCCATCACAGGGCAAACTCCAACAAACAACACCTCCCTCAACTAATGCTATGCTTTAAACAACTCTTCTACTCCAAGGCTTTTTAACCTCATAAACTTTGCATTTATTGATGATTTTCTCTAACAGTGCCAGCTTGCCCCAGCATTAACCCTACAGTCTCCATCTCAGGCAGCACCACTCTCCAGGGAGACAGCCCCACAGCATGCAGGGTTTGCTGTCACAATGCCATCAGAGGGGTTTGTGGAGAGAAACCACCTCCCAAAATGCCACTGGGCCCCAGAGCAGATGGAGACAGTTCAAAGGTCCTCAGCAGGCGCAGGCACACACACACGCTGCGGTTTTGTCCTTGCCTGAGCAGTTAAAATTGAACACTGACACTCTGCCAGGCCTTCCCTGGCCAGAGGAGGAACTTTCAGCATCTTCAGAGCCAAACAAGCACCTTTCAATAGTGGGGAAATATGATAAAGTTAAAATTAAAATAATAAATATGAGGACACAGAGGTGGTAGATAAGCTCTTGGAGAGGTACAACTCCTTCCCCTGCACCTCCCCACTTCAGCACCAACCCCCAGATCCCATCCTGGTGCTAAAGGAGGGGAGATGGATGCAGAGACCATGCAACACTTCACCTTCTTGGGTGCCGTGGGATCACCTCTCCTCTGCCTCCTGCATGCTGTGACCTTCCCCAGGCAGAAAGAGACGCACCGGGACAAACTCTGGACTTCGCTCACTATTTTCTGTTCTCCTTCTGCTGATATTTTAGAGAATACTCCAAGAAAGAGATGAAGAACCAGCAGGGTTCAAGGGTGGCTCAGGCCAGCAGAACAGAGTCCTGCCTGCAGCACTGCCCTATCACCTCCCTGACTGCTGGGAGTTTCTTCAGACAGAGGTACCACTTTTGCAGCATCATCATTGCCAGCAGCACCATGAGCTGAAAGCAGGGATGGAGCAGCAAGAACATGCTCTGCCTTTACCCAAACCATGCCAGAAATCCCCAGCATGACACACAGGGGAATCCAGCCCCAAGCCAGCCACGCAGAGATGAGGTGGCTGATGCCCTGGGGACTCCAGATGCCCCAGGGCCCCTTCCTCATCTCAGCCCACTGGTGCACATCCCAACACTGCTGTCTTCCTGTGCTCAGCACCCTCCAAGGCAGGGACGCTGCTGCCAGCAGCTCCCTTCCCACTTCCCAAGGTACTAGCGAAGGCGGTGCAGCGGGGCGAGAAGAGCCCATGTGACTCCAGAATCTTTCCTTGAGAGAAACTGTAATTCCAGCTAAACAGAGGGCTGGGGATTCATTTACAGCACAGCTTGCAGCCGCAGCATCCTGCTGTAACCAGATCCACCAGCCAACGCCATCATGGACTATTCCAGCTATGCCAGCACTCCCCACCCCAGAGCTCACATTTCTGGGGTGCACAGGGCAGGTCAGGGGCTCCCAAAACCCACAGCCTTCATGAGGAGCTTCAGCAGCTCCCACAGCATGCCAGCTCCATGCAAAGCCAGCCTCCTTTTCCACTTCCCAAGGACAAAGCAAGGAAACCCAGCACCGAGTTAGTTCCACCTCTGCACACGCTACCTGGCTGCCAGGCACAAAGCATCTCCGACGAGCATCACCGCATCCCTCCTCTCGATCACGGCACAGTCACCTCCTGCCTGCTCAGCTCACCCTCTCCTCCTGCAGCACCAGACCCTTCGTCCCTTCTGTGGCAAAAGGGAGGTGATGGCAGCAGCACCCAGCCCGAGCACCGCTGTGCCCCAGCACACCCCGACCACCTCCCGGCACGGCCCCGCGCATACTCAGCTGCGAGGCCAGCTGTGTGTTTAGCCACAGGGACAGGTGACGGCCAAGATGAAGGGAATTTTAGTCCTTGCCACGCTTCGTTTTTAGCCATCTGCTCGCTGACGCTCAGATTTTGTTGGTCCCGGGTGAGCTGGCACGGGCGTTATCTCAGATGCCAGGATCGTGTATCTGGCTGCCACACACGCTGCTCTCATGCAATAGCTGCAGACAGGGGCATCTTGCAGATTTCCTCGCTTTAAATCAGATTAATCACAAGCTACTTAAAGGAAACCACTGTATTTCCCTGGTAATTCCCATAAAGACGATATTCAAACACTCCTTCACTTGCTGTCCAGATAGTGCTTCCATAGGTTATGGTGATAGGGCTGGGGAACAACTGCATTCAGCCACAGCCACAGCACTGTTAAGCTCCAAAATCCACACTAAAATACTGAGGGACCCGGGCAGAGCAGCGCTAACCGAGTTACACACCACCAGAGTGCTGGCAGGAGGAGCAAACAGCACCACGATCAGGAGTTTTCAATTATATCTGAAAAATAAAGAGAAGTGAGAAGAAAACAACGGGAGCACTAAGTTAACCAACTGTCCGTGAAAGGCGGATCCAGGCAATGACCACACGTGTCTTACTGTACTCTCAAATTCTGCTTTTAAATGTCAGTGCACACAGGCACCCTTATAACACCCAACAAAGAAAAGTGCTGATGCTTGGGAAAGGCTCAGGACAAGGCTGGGGAAGGCTCATTGCTGCTGTCATCGTCAGCTGACCTCAGTGCAAAGCCCAGCCGTGCCATGGGGAAGGAGCTGAGTGTTATGCAGACGGGATGTTTCCTCATCTGATGAGTCCTGGAGCTGGAGACTCTGGTGAAGAGTCACTTAAGGGAGAAGGAGGAAGAGACCACATTTAACCACAGAAGATACAACCTTGGACTTCAAGGTCTTGTCCGCAAGACTCACCCCCAACCAGCTGCAGAGGTCTCGAAGGGTAGTGTGGGGCTGGAGGACACCTCCAAGTTACAAAGCCAAGATCCTGGCTGTGCTCCAGGGAAGCCCCTTTAACAATACCCCCTGGCCTGAGAGCAGCCTTGCATAGTCCTGGGTTTGGAAACATTGAGGAGCATTACCCAGATATAAATAAAATGCAGAACCGAGTGTAAACCAGAAGGATTTGCACTTGGTCACTCCAATGCACTCGAGGCGCTTCAGCTGCTGAGCAGCTTTCCAGTGCCTGCTGCTGGGAGCTGGAGAAGGGCTTGGGGCAGCCCTTTGAAGCAGCCACACCGAGTGCCCTTGGTCCTCAGCACAGGGCTGGGAGCGACTCCCACGGCTGGTCCCTGCTGACTGGGGAGTGGCAAAAACACACACACACGTGCGAGCCCAGCACAGTATGGCAATAACACCAAGAGCAGCCACGTACTTTGGACATTTCACCTTCAAACAGCTCGGGAAGGTGAAGAAGAAACTGAGCTGGTTTCCAGCACGGCAGACTAATACAATAAATATAAATGAACTAAATAATAAGCACCATTTGACATCAGAGCACTTGCTATCCAGGCAATCTTAAACCAGCACGATACAGCCTTGGGGGGAAAACCACCACCTCAGACAATCAAGGAAGAACACAATTAACTCAAGTCAGCTGCAGAATTAGTAGCATTAAAAGTGACATTCCCTAGCTGCCAGGACTGTGTTTGAACCAGGTTTAAAGCTGATGCAATAACAACTTCCAGGCCGCTGGAAGTAGGACACCGTGACGGGTGACAGCACTAGCTGGCTGAGCCTTCAGTGCCACGAAACAGACAGGCACTTTGCAAAATAACATCGTCCTCAATCTGCCCAGAAAAACGCCCTGGGACATGTCACCACCTCAACATGCTTCTGCTTTAGCAGCTCCAGGATTTCCCCGGGTCACAGGGTGTCACCTGAGCAGAGGTGTCCCCATGAGCCAGGTCACACCGGGAGGAAGCAACTCCTTCGCAGCATCCCAGAGGTGGCACATCACCAAGAGCCAACCAAGGGCATCGGCCAGCCACACCTGAGGATGGGGCACGGGATGTCCTTGGGGGCGGGACAGGGAAGGAGACGGGGCTCGGGGTGACGTTAGCGGTGGGACAGCACGAGGGCTGGCGATGGCATTAGCTGTTTGTTTGATGGGGATGGCACAAGGA
>NW_008671564.1:381-4483 GCF_000695815.1 Acanthisitta chloris | reverse complement strand
GAAGGAAGGAAGGAAGGAAGGAAGGGCCAGTGTCCAAGTCTTATAAAATCCTTGCAGCTTGACCTCTGGTTTGAGTATCATAGTTTTCTCCCTTCCATCTTAAAACCAACTTATCCATATGCTAGAATGCCAGGACAGAAAGAGTGATTCATTGTATACCTGTATCTCTCTCCGTTTTAAATGTTAAGGCTAACAAAAATTTCAAAGTCACCTCAGGCTTTCAATCTTTAACCCATCTCTAATTTTGAGGTATTTCTGTGAGTCCTGGGTTACCCTATGCTTGCCTACCACACATTCTTCTGAGCAGCCTTCCCAAGCCCTATTACAGGTAATACCACAGTACAGTAGAAGAAACTTTACTCTCATCACTGCCACATTCATAGAGCACAGCAACCCTTATGGACACAGGAATTTATTCCTTCACATGCACTGAGAAGCTAAATAAGTCACCCCACCATGGTACTTAGCCACAATCCCAGCTCCTCACTTCGCTCTGCAATATATCAGGATACAAATGCTTGGCAAAGCCTTGAGCCACGTCATGCTTTGGTGTTCAACAGGACAGATAAGAGCCTTGCCACAACCTTCTGACCTCGTGTTTGCATGAAAATCGGTCTACTCCTGCATGGCTTTTCCACATATTGTGCTTGCTTTCAAAAAAGTGCATCAAACTCAGCAGCCCCACATATGGAAGATGACTCAGACTCATCCTTACTACCTGCACAACTCCTATTTTCCCTGTGCTGGATGGACAAGTGCATAAGCCCCACCACTGTCCCTATTCATAAGCAAGAGTAAACCTGACCTGGGATTCTGTGAGCAATACCAGTGACTGCATTCCCAGGGTACTTCTCTGGCTGCCTTCCTCTTTGTTGATCTGTGCTTCAAATCCATCACTTTCCTTTCATATTCAAAATCAACAGCACAGGGGTCCATTGGGCAGGCAGCTGGGCAAGAATCATAGAGATACAGAGGCCTGAGACCTTGCAAAGATCCCCAGCTGGACATGGAACTAAACTAGAGCTGTAAAGATCATAATCAAGTTTGGATCAAATCCTCAGGGTGTTTGATGTCCAGAGTTTGTATCTGGTCTTTTGGAGAGACATAAAAGACAACAAAATGAAATAATGTGAGAAAATTACTTTTCATACCCAGACAGCCCACAGTTTTCAGTAAAAGTTCATCGCTGCATTTGTACAATCTGTTCTACAAAGCAAATTCAACTCCAAAAGGGCAAAATAGCCCCTAACTCTGCTGTCTCTCAAGAGCTGATAAAAAGAAATTACCGCCCACTGCTTCTTCCAAACATTTCCTCAGCTCAGAAAGACAAGATGCATTATTCTCTGACTACTTTTATTCACTTTACAAAATTATTTTGCCTCTCTTTTCTCCCCCAGCTATTTATCCCCTTCACTTTGTACACTCTACAACCAGTTAAATGTGAATACAGAATCCAGGTGCCTGTTTCAAAGCTGTGCTCGGTCCCAGCATCCAGCAGAAATCTAAGCAGGTCCAAAAATTCAATGAAGTGAAGCCTTCACACTGGGAGAAGGAGAAACAGTCTCTAAGGATTGCTAACCACATACGCTTGGAACATGATTTTCATGCCCATATCAGAAGGCAAAGCAGTCCCAACCTCAAAAGTTTGGAAATCACTTTCAGATCTGACAGTCCCCCCAGGCTAAAACACGGAATTGAGGGGTCTGTAAGTCCATCTTTAAATAAGACGACAATTTCCTAAAAGCTTAAGTCATTTTATTTCCTCAACAAGAATAACAGGAAAAGAAATTCTTTTTTATCAACTTGGAAAAAGAGAAAGTAACGAGAGCAGAAGTATAATGGCAGCAAAACCAGTCCCAGTAGAAACCACAAGCCCTGCAGCAAAATACTGGGAACCTCCTATGCTAAGGTTCTCCCACAAACCCCCACCTTTCTTGCTAGGCTTTGGACTAGCTCTAAACCTTGGATTGTTGCTGCCTTAAGAGTGCCTGGACTTCGCAGCAATGAGGCTAGATATTATCATGGATTTCATCTGACCACCTATTATTTAACAGGTCTCACGTACTAGGAAAGAATTCTTGACAGTGAGAATAATGAGGCACTGGCACAGGCTTCCCAGAGAACTGTGGCTGCCCCATCCCCGGAAGGGCTCAAGGCCAGGTTAGACTGGGCCTGTTCTAATGGAAGGTGTCCCTGCCCAAGGCAGGGAGCTGAAACTAGATGAGTTCTAAGATCCCTTCTAACCCAAAGCATTCAGTGATTCTATGATTTTTATGCACAGATTTGCTGCCCTTGTCTCATCACCAAAAGTATGCTTAATTGCAGTGCTTACACATCCAAAACCATACGTGCCTACACGTTATGGTAGGCAAAAATGAGATGCTGACTTTTTTGAACGTGGCTTAAAACCTGCTCAATTGACCCCACGTGCATCATGGAACACATTTTGGCAGCTATTAATGCCGCCTTTCAACATCATTGCAGACCCACAGATCACAGATACTTCAGAGCTGGGTAGTTAATGGGGTGGAGGGAAAACCGCCTAAGCATATGGTTAAACAAATCAGTCATCAGTTCACTGGGACAGCTTTCATTTCCATCACAGCAATCTGTTGAATCCCAGAACTGTTTTTATGTGGTTCATTAGACAATAGCCTTTCTTGCTACTAGTTGGGTCAAGAGTCAAAATTGTTGTGTAATTGCAAGTCTCAGCGCACAAGGCAAGAGTTTTTTATTCCTGGAGGGTGTTGTCCAAAGGGGAAAGAAAACAGAAGGGAAAGATTATGTGTGAGCAATTGAGCCCTACTGAGAGGGCAAAAAAAGTCACTGAAACTGGGATTAGCAAAATCTTGTAATGGAAAACAAGAGTCCTGTTGGTAAACAGGCACTTGCACCTGAGAGATGCATGTGCTGGGAGAAAGTAGCTCAAAGGATGGGTCAAAAAAGAGCAGAAGAGGAGATTAAGAAGCCTCTGAAGCCAAAAAAACACAAAGGTTGGACATTTTCAAGCATTTAACTCCTTGAATTAAGCACATTGCAATAGCAGTTGCTAAAAGAGAATTGTTCCCAACTTAACCAAAGTACATGATGCTGAGCAACCTCTGTAGAAAAACCCTGTAAATATCAAGTTGAGCAAAATAGCTCAGTTATGCTCATTATTAATAATAAATCATGGCCACTGTTTCTTTTGTTTGCCAACAACTAGCATAGTTTATGGCTCTACACAAACCTACCACACCATTTTATTACGTTTCAAAGAGTGCATCCCTCTAAAATGATAATGTGTTAATAATCTATGCTGGGATTTTTGGCAGGAATCAAAAAGCTCAAATTACTTGAAATAACATCAGCAAAAAATTATTTATTCCCTATCCCTAGCTGCAGAGGAAACAGAGCTTTTCTTGGCTCAGTTGCTTCTCAATAGATTTCTGGTTTCAATTAAAACTTTAAGTCTGAGAAGTTCAAAAAAAAAGAAAGGCCAAAGCCAATAAGAGATGGAAGAGAAGTCTCCATTCACTGAGTGTTTCTGAATTTTTTCCCCTCTGTTTTTACATAACCCTCTGAGATAAGTGCAGAGACTAAAATACAACTCCATTGTGTGGAGGGATTTTACTCCTTTCAGCTAAAACCAAATGGAGATGAAAAAAGTTTTGCCCTTGAGTGGAAGAAGCTTCTGATGAGGGAAATAATCTCTGCAAAGGCCAAGGAAGTGCAGAAAGCCGTGGGTTAAGCAGCTACTTGCATGTTTTCCCATGAACATGTTCCATCCCTGGAGGTGTTCAAGGCCAGGCTGAATGGAGCTTGGAGCAACCTGGTTAGTGGAAGGTGCCACTGCCCATAGCAGGGGCATGGAACAAAATGAGCTTAAAGGTCTCTTCCAACCAAATCATTCTGCGATTCTTTGACTCTTTGATAGGCATATATTTTTGCTGTCTACAATACAGCAAATCTCCTCAGATTTGTGCTGTCACTGCCTGTTGCTAGATGCCTGATTATACCATTACTGTAGCCTGCACCAAGTTAGGTCCTGATGCAGGGACTGTCGAATCAATAATTGTTCCCATTGAGCCCATAATATTCCACACAGAACTGGATTTGCCAG
>NW_008671564.1:0-332 GCF_000695815.1 Acanthisitta chloris | reverse complement strand
CTCCCTGACAGCAGAGCCCTGGCCGGTGCTACACTACAGTGGCCTCATGCATCCTTTGCCGTGTGACAGACAGATATAGAAGGACACTTGGTGGGTCCCCCTCACCCCGAGGCAGGGCCACCGTGGGCTGGTGGCTAACGAAACACCCGACAGAACAGACTATCTCCTCCCTCCCTCCATCCTCCTCCTCCTGCCAGAGCCCGGCTGGGCTCGACCGGCTCATGGCAGCCGCGGGGCCACCGCAGCACCACGGTACTGGAATGGGTGGGTGCTCCCGTCACATCTCCCCATGCATCCCCCACGCGTATCCCCGACACGTGAAATCCCTCGCA
>NW_008671563.1:0-530 GCF_000695815.1 Acanthisitta chloris | reverse complement strand
ATATTGGGGGCATTGGGTGCCATATTGAATGGGTTGGAAACCATCTTGGGGGCATTGGGTGCCATCTTGGATGGGTTGGGAACCATCTTGGATGGGTTGGGAACCATCTTGGATGGGTTGGGTGCCATATTGGGGACTTGGTCACCATACTGGGAGCTCAGACTGTTTATCTCCATTTTGAGGTTGTCTGAGTCCATTTTTGGTCCATTTCTTCCATTTTGGGACCCTTTTTCTCCATTTTTGGCCCCTTTCCTCCATTTTGGGACACTTTCCCCCCATTTTTTGACCCTTTCCTGCCATTTTTTGACCCTTTCCTGCCATTTTTTGACCCTTTCCTGCCATTTTTAGCTGACTCTCATTTTTAGCCATTTCCTCCATTTTTGGGCCATTTCCCCTATTTTTACTCTGTTTCCCCCATTTTTGCTCCATTTTCTCTATTTTTCCCCCATTTTTACTCCATTTCCCCATTTTTGCTCCATTTCTCCCATTTTTCCTTCTTTTTCCCCCCCATTTTTCCTCCTTTTCCCCCC
>NW_008671562.1:0-221 GCF_000695815.1 Acanthisitta chloris | reverse complement strand
TGAGCACCAGCAAGGCTGGGCTGGGCGTGCTGGGTTGACCCATGGACGTTGGGTTGACCCATGGATTTTGAGTTGCTCTGGGTTGACCCATGGATTTTTGGTGCTCTATAAATTTTGGGGTGCTGTACCCCCAGGTTGCCCCGCGGAGTTCGTGGTGAGCACCAGCAAGGCCGGGCCGGGCACGCTGGGCGGGCCCATGGAACTTGGGTTCACGCTGGGCT
>NW_008671561.1:0-555 GCF_000695815.1 Acanthisitta chloris | reverse complement strand
GGAGGAGGAGGAGGAACAGGAGGAGGAAAAGGAGGAGGAGGCAGATGGGTCTGAGGAGGAGGAGGAAGAGGAGGAGGAGGAGGAGGAAGATGAGGAGGAGGAGGAGCAGGAGGAAGGTGAGAGCAGCCTGTGGTGTAACCTGAGGAGCTGTGGAAGAATTGCTGGCGCTGCCTGAGGCTCCAGAGCTGAAACCTGAGCTGGGACCGGATCAGGGTCAGGGATCTGTCAGGAATATCCTCAGGGATCTGTCAGGGATCTGTCAGGAATATCCTCAGGGATCTGTCAGAAATATCCTCAGGATCTGTCAGGGATCTGTCAGAGAGATCATCAGGGATCTGTCAGGGATATCCTCAGGGATCTGTCAGGCATCTGTCAGGAATATCCTCAGGGATGTCAGAAATATCCTCAGGGATCTGTCAGGGATCTGTCAGACAGATCATCAGGGATCTGTCAGGGATCTGTCAGGGATATCCTCAGGGATCTGTCAGGAATATCCTCAGGGATCTGTCAGGGATCTGTCAGGAATCAGTCAGAAATATCCTCAGGGATCTGTCA
>NW_008671560.1:42283-44941 GCF_000695815.1 Acanthisitta chloris | reverse complement strand
GGCTGATGATTGAAGAGGTATTCCTAGGCACTGGTTTAATACAATGAAGTCCACTTAATGCTGTGTGGAGTCAGGCTTTCGTAATTTATGTAGCAATGTGATGTTTTACTTTATGGGATGCTCGTACCTAGAGGTGCAAAGTTAACTGCAGCATGAGCCAGCAATGAATAGACTTAAGTTACAGCATCAGTGTCCTTTAGGACAGTGTTTGGATGGAAAAAAATCAAAAACAGTACAGGGGAAAAAAATTCAATGCTTATTTACTACTATTGCCAAGTTGACATGATAGTATAGGAAAACCTGTACATTCCACATGATACTAATAAAACAGATAAGTATTTTTTTTAGTAAATGCAGTTGTTTCAGTTACCTGTAGCTAACATTTCAGCTCTTTAAAAGACATTTCAGATCTTTAAAAGACACAAAAGGTTTATATTTTTGTTACTTTACCTATTATTTTTAGTTTCAGATCAGTTCCTTCCTCTCTCTCACCCAAAAGCAGGAGGGTTTTAATTGCAATATTAAATGTGTGCATGCAAGACCTAAAAGGTAACAGTGCAGGACCTACCTGTAAGCACCAGGAAAATGTTCCTGGGCACTGTGTACTGAGGAGTGCTGACTGGATGGGATCAGATCAAGTAATCTGGCATAAATAGCAGCCAGGTGTATAGGTCAGGGCAAGCTCCTTCCCACTCTTCCCAGCAAAAGTCTGGACAAAGCTCCACCAGCTTACCTGCATTCCAGCAAACATCTGTGCATCTGGCAGTCTCTCCTGGCATCCTCTGTGCCAGGTTCTGAAGTTTTGGGTCATCTGCTGTACAAAAGTAGAAATAGTTTCATATTTGTTCAATTGAAAAAAAAAGATTTTAATCCTTCTGGGGGCAGAGGGAAGCATTTTTTGGCATTTTCCTTCACATCCTCTGGATTATCACCTCTGTTTTTGAGGAGAATGACTCTGAAGTGATGCCACTTTTCAGCCTGTATGTTGTCACTGGGCAGTTGCAGGTGGCTGATGATTGAAGAGGTATTCCTAGACAGGTGAGGCCCATTCCTATCCCAGCCACTCCCAGAGGACAGAGCTCCCAGTAGATGTCTTTCAAAAGGCATGTGCATATCAGTAAAAACATACAAAGACTATTATTAAAGAGGAGAAAAGGGGCAGTGTTCTCTGAGGGAAGTGGAATGAAGCCTTTATGGCAAGTTGCCACCGTGTCCCCTCTGCTGTTTCAGATTGGACACTGCCGATGTGTGGCAAAGGGATTAACTTGCAGTTTACAGCATCCAGCTGCAGAAATACAGGTATATTGGGATTTAAAGACATGTTCAGTACTTCTCACTCCCATGAAGAGATGCCACAGCAGCTCTTTTGGCCACCTGTGTTGACTATGTTGTAACTGAGCAAAGATTAAAAGATGTTTTGATCTTTTCAGGTTTTATGGAGCTGAAATTCTGTGTGGGCTCCAGTTTCTTCACAGCAAAGGCATTATTTATAGGTGAGTACCAGCTAGCTCCAGGGTGGGACCTAGGAATTGTCTTAGCACTTCATGCATCTTTGACATCCCAGCTGATGTAACAAGTACAAGCTGTCTGTCAGAGATCTGATGCAGTTCCAAGGCCATTAATGTGCCTGAGATGAATCTCTATTTGTGTGATTTTTTTTCTTGGCAACTGGAATGATGGGATGTTGTTTGTATTACACAAAAGCAGTTTTGTTTCAGTAATTTTAAATACTGCCTTCAAATCATGAGTCTGTTTAGTCTGAAGGTGAGGGAAAGGGGCCTTGAGGCTATCAGTCTCCACTGGCCTTGTGCAAACCACTGAGGTGAATGGTGCTTTTGCCTTCTGGTGAAACCACAATAGTGATTCTTCTGCCTCACCAGGTTGAAGCATCAGGGGCCAGACCCTGATCCAGGGCTTCTGACTGTAAATACCCACTTGATAAAAGATCAAAAGTTTATTTTAGTATGCTTTTCCTCTCAATTTCAGCCCTTTCACACCACCCCAGGCTTTCAAAGCACCATTTGGTAACTACTTACTCAGGCAGCTCCTGCCTGTGTAACAAACAGGTACAAAGAAAGATATCTATGTGCTTCAGAGCCAGTTACATGAGGCCTTAGCTTAAACATGCCCCAAACATCTGGTATTGTCCACCTCCCTTTACAGAAACAGGGAGCATCTGTTGGAGTATTCCTCCTTTACAGCAATTTTCTGATGGCAGAGACTAATTAAATAGCATTTGTAAAAAGGATGAACCTTACAGGAATCCTTGGTAAAAAAAGTTGACTTTTAGAAACCTGTCTGCCTCTAGAAAAGATAATCCTAACCCAGGAAAGTACATAACATTTCCAACTCTACTCCCACAGCCTCTTGCAGGTCTTTATACAGGAAGGGATCAAACTCCAGGATATATTGTCTTCAGCACAAAATCATTCCATCCCAGATATTCTAGAAACCTTACAGGAATCCTTGGTAAAAAAAGTTGACTTTTAGAAACCTGTCTGCCTCTAGAAAAGATAATCCTAACCCAGGAAAGTACATAACATTTCCAACTCTACTCCCACAGCCTCTTGCAGGTCTTTATACAGGAAGGGATCAAACTCCAGGATATATTGTCTTCAGCACAAAATCATTCCATCCCAGATATTCTAGATTTAGGCT